>NC_141876.1:124864469-125167500 GCF_056163025.1 Triticum urartu | reverse complement strand
CCTTCTCAAGGTCCGATGCCTTCGCCTGGTTTTCCTTTTCAAGAGCCCGGCAACGTTCTACGGCGGCTTTTAATTCTACGGCCATATTGGCCATCTTCTTCCGGCTCTCGCCATGTGCGGACTTCTCGGCTCGCAACTCTTCGGCCGCCTTCAAAGCAGCCGCATTACCCAATCTTGCTTGTTCGTTGGCTCGGGCAAGTTCCACACGCAAGGCTTCAACAGTGGCAGCTCCATCTGCAGTCATAACATGTTAAAAATACTGGCATCATACTCTTCCTATGTGGCATTTACCATACAAGGATACTTACCCTGCGCCTCGTCAAGTCTTCTGTTAACAAGCTCGATGTCGGCATCTGCCGCATCCAACTGCCGTTCTAAACGGGCAAACTGGCTAGTCCGGCTGGCCACCGGAGCTTCCATGTCCTGCACATAAAGGAAGTATGGTTATTACCTGGGAGTATGATCCTCCGTTCGTCATTGTTTCCGATGACAACCAGAGTCTCAGGGCCTACTATCTACACAGGGCACACCTAACATGTGCAGGACTATTACACATTCCTTTTTACGTACCTCAAAGCCTGTCAGTAGACTCATAAAAGCTTCATGCAATCCACTTTCGACGGACGATATCCTCTCGATCACCATATTCATCAGCACACGATGATCATCTGAGATGGCCGCTCGCCCCACCAACTCCCTCAGAACGTCCGATCGCACACTAGACGGTGCCAGACTCTTTTGTCTACTCTCTTCGGGAGCCGGACACTGGGAGCCTCGGGGATCAATTGGATCACCTTCTGGCTTCTCCGCACTCGGAGAGGCCCTCCGCGACGACACTTCAGGGTCACCCGCTTCCGGAGCGGAGGAGTCCGGAGGAGGCGTCTCCCTCTCCATCATCTCTGGAAGAAGATCCCCCGAAGATGAGCTCATTTGAGAGGGGCTAAGGCCCGAACTGCACAAATATATGCGGTGGTTATTTTCTCAGAAGAAAAGGATGGCATATCTATACTATTAAAGTTTTCGGGTCACTTACGACTCCCGAGAGAATTGATCCCCCCGCGGACTTTGTGCGGCAGCAGCGCCCCCCAAGGTAGGGCCCCCGAAGCTTCGGCTTCCGAATTCCTGGGCGCAGTCCTTTTCCTCTTCTGGTCGTCTTCCTTCACGGAGACGCTCGCTCCCTCGGTTAGAATAGGCAGCGTTGGGGGCCCACGTCCGCCCGCATTACCCTCCACAGTATCTTCCTTCAAGGGATCCGGGCAAAGGTACGGTCTGGAGCATCTTTTCCAATACCGGATTCTCCAAACCCTCAGGGAGGGGGGTCGAACACCAAATCAACTTCACCTTTGTTAGCCAGTCCTGGTTGAAAAAGCAAACTCTCAGAAATAACTTCGTAACGAAGGAAAGATAATATGTTCGGCCGGAAGATTCCTTACCTGTTCGGCGGCGCGGTTACTGCTCAGGCCCACGTCCTCGGTGATTTCCGGACACTCTACTTGAGGTCCGAAGAATAACTTATACATATCCTCGTGCGTCAGGCTAAGAAAATTTTGAATGACACGCGGACCCTCGGGATTGAACTCCCACAAGCGAAGGGGCGGACATTTGCAAGGCTGGACTTGACGAACCAGCATAACTTGTATTACCGCAACCAAACTGAGATCATCGTTGAAGAGATCTCGAATGCGGCTCTGCAGTAAAGGCACGTCCTTGGCTGGACCCCAGCTCAGTCCTCTGCTGATCCATGACATCAGTTGTGGTGGAGGGCTCGAGCGAAAAACGGGGGCGGCCGCCCACTTGGCGCTTCTAGGAGTCGTGATGTAGAACCACTCATGTTGCCACAATGCAGACACCTCTGGGATGGAACCTTTGGGCCACGGAGCTCCCGTCATCTTGCGTAGTGAGGCGCCTCCACACTCTGCATGTTGCCCTTCGATCACCGTCGGCTTTACTTCAAAGGTCTTGAGCCATAAGCCAAAGTGGGGGGTAACCTGGAGGAAGGCCTCGCATACGACAACAAAAGTCGTGATATGCAGGAAGGAGTCCGGAGCTAGATCATGGAAATCTAGCCCGTAATAAAACATCAAGCCCCTGACGAAAGGATCCAGAGAAAAACCTAGACCTCAGAGGAAGTGGGAGACAAACACGACGCTCTCGTTGGGTTTGGGAGAGGGGACAGCCTGCCCTCGGGGAGGCAGCCGATGCGACATTTCGGTGGTCAGATACCTGGCCTCCCTCAACTTTTTGATGTCTTCTTCCATGATGGAGGAGGGCATCCATCGGCCTTGAAGGCTGGATCCGGACATGACTGAAGGTTCGGAGCACCTGACCTGAGCTTTAGGCGTTTGAGCTTGAGGCGGGGGAAGGATTCGATTGAGCACGGGAGGGAAAAGTAAAAGCTTTATCCCTTTATAAAGAGGGTGGATATCAAGCGTCCTCCCCGTGTCCGTTTGGACTTGCCTATGATCTAGGAGTCCTAGAAGCGGTTGGGTTACCCACGCCCGTATTGATGAGAATCCTGTAATAAGGGGACACGATCTCTGCTTTGACAAGACGTGCCAGGGAAACCACCTCGCATAACACGCTGAGGTGGGTAATTAAACGACTCGGATAAAGGCTTGGCCGTGGTGTGTCACACCACGGAATACGTCAGCAGATTAGATTTGTGTAAAGATTATTCTCTCTATGGTAGTATGTGGAAACTTATTTTGCAGAGCCTTGACACTATCTTTGTGTTCAAAATCTTCTATGAAGTACTTGGAGGAGGAACCCGCCTTGCAATGCCGAAGACAATTTGCGCGCCGGACTCGTCGTCATTGAAGCCTGGTTCAGGGGCTACTGAGGGAGTCCTGGATTAGGGGGTGTTCGGATAGCCGGACTATACCTTCAGCCGGACTCCTGGACTATGAAGATACAAGATTGAAGACTCCGTCCCGTGTCCGGAAGGGACTTTCCTTGGCGTGGAAGGCAAGCTTGGCGATACGGATGTTCAGATCTCCTACCATTGTAACTGACTCTATGTAACCCTAACCCTCTCCGGTGTCTATATAAACCGGAGGGTTCTAGTCCGTAGGACAACACACACATCAACAATCATACCATAGGCTGGCTTCTAGGGTTTAGGCTCTCTGATCTCGTGGTAGATCAACTCTTGTAATACCCATATCATCAATATTAATCAAGCAGGACGTAGGGTTTTACCTCCATCGAGAGGGCCCGAACCTGGGTAAAACTTTGTGTCCCCTGCCTCCTGTTACCATCCGGCCTAGACGCACAGTTCGGGACCCCCTACCCGAGATCCGCCGGTTTTGACACCGACAGCGGCACATGTCATAGTAGAGCCCCCCATGTAGCAGTTCAGGCTGTCCCGTCTAAACCGTGTACACATACATACAGCCACACACCAAAAAATATGGCCACGTACGTACATACTAGCAGGGTCTTGAACGCCTACTCGCGCATACGTACGGCTAGGGCTCATGTACATGGCTGGGTCGGAACGGAGAAGCTGCGTCGTCGTCGTGATCATGGGGAGGCAACCGGCTGGGTTGAAATAGAATGCGTCATCGTGCTCATCGGGAGCCAACCGGCTTGGATGGAACAGCCGATGGAAACGAGGTCTGGCGTACCGCAGAACGGAGGAAACGGCCTTGTGTTCGACCGACCACGGTCGAAACGGGATCCTGTTCATCGGGAGGGGTCTAGCGTACCGCAAAACGGACCTCCTATGGTCGAAACGGGGTCCTGTTGATCGGGAGGGGTGTGGTGTACCGCAAAACAGAGGAAACAGACTTGTGTTGGAGCGCTACGGTCGAAACGGAGGTCCTGTTCATCGGGAGGGGTGTGGCATACCACAAAACGGGACTCCACGGGTTACTGTTCATCTCCACCATCGACTGCGTCCACGTGCTACTATTCATCCACCGTCGACTGCCTCCACGGTCTCCTGTTCATCCACCATCGACCTCCTCCAGCCTCCACCTGCGACTGTTCACCCACGGGCTCCTATTCATCCAGCCTCCACCGCTGCTCCACCGACTACTGTTCAACCAACCCTCTTAATGGGGTCCTGTTCAACCACCCCTCCACGGGCTACTGTTCATCCAGCCCTCCACCGGCTACTGTTCAACCAACCCTCCCTGGGGTCCTATTCATCCAGCCCTCCACGGGGTCCTGTTCATCCAGCCCTCCACCGACTCGATCGATCGGGGTACTGTTCATCCAACGACAACGACCTCTACTACCACGGGGTCCTGTTCATCCAACCCCCCACCGGGAACTGTTCATTCAAACCCCCATCAACACTCACTGTTCATCAAGGGAAGGAGGCAGCAATGTTCGATCAACTTCAGTTAGCAGCAGTAGCGAAGGAATCGCTCGATCGGGTTCAGTTAACAGCTATCGATCGACCGCTTCGGTTCAGTAACGCGTAGCCTGCAGTGCAATCGCTCGGGTTTAGTTAGAGCCCAACGCCTCGCACCCACGCGCCTACATGTATGAGATAAACGCGCATCGCTCGGCCCCCGACGACCCACCGTAACCGGGAACTCCCCGATATTTTCCTCGCCCTCGCTTCTACCACGGTTTTCTCCGTCATGGATGGCCCAAAGAATGTCATGCAGCTACGTCTCTGGCCCGCCCAGGACGAGAAGCCCATTTTTTGTCATGATTTTTTGTCATAGAAGTAGGATCCCACCACATCTATGATGATATCGGGTTTTGTCACAATTATCGTCATAGAAGTGTCATAAGCATGACAGGAAAAAAATTCATTCGGCCCAAAATGTCACGGATGTGTCTTTTTTTTGTAGTGTTGAGGGAAAATTGCTACTATCCTACAAAACTCTGCGCTTGGAGGCCCAACACGAGTCTACAAGAATAAAGTTGCGTAGTAGACATCAGGGCTCTTTTCTAGGTTCTTCTTTCTGGCAGACAACCATCGACTCCTCCTCTCAAAGGATTACCCACCAAGGAGAAACTACGCAGACGTGCGGCAGGGCACCATTGGGATCTTCAAACCACTACTTTTTTAGGCCCTGTGTAAACCTTTCCCTTGTGTAAACTTTTGGCATGTAAAATGGCCTCGGTATTTATGGCATTATCTGTAACAACTAAAAACACGTCTCGATGTATTAATCAGAGTATAAAGGAAGCAGTTGATCACCACTTTTGTTTGGTATTAATTTATTTTATCACCTATACTCCCTTCCTACTTCAGACTACCACACATGCTTTAATCCGGCATTCACACCAGGGGTTGTATTCGGCCCTGCACATTTCAAGTCCGAACACCTATAGGGAACTCTTCGGCATCCTGGATATTGCATTATATGCATCGACTCCGAGTCATGTCCTTGGTCTATTGTTGTGTTGCCCGGCTCTTGTGCTTACCACCTTACGTTGCGCTCATTCGGCTAAGATAGTAAAGGGAGAACTACTGCGTTGTATTTCTGGTTCGTCTGGTCAAGTACCTCAGTGGATAAAGCCGTAAACTGACCGTCATGATAGGCGCGAGCTGGTCGGCGATTCGGTGACTTAGTATTAAGTTGGGGAATGTAGCATGCAATTCAAAAAAATTTCCTACGATCACGCAAGATCTATCTAGGAGATGCATAGCAACGAGAGGGGGAGAGTGTGTCCACGTACCCTCGTAGACCAAAAGCGGAAGCATTAGTTTAACGCGGTTGATGTAGTCAAACGTCTTCTCGATTCAATCGATCAACTACCGAACGTACGACACCTCCGAGTTCAGCACATGTTCAGCTCGACGACGTCCCTCGAACTCTTGATCTAGCAAAGTGTCGAGGGAGAGTTTTGTCAGCACGACGGCATGGCGACGGTGACGGTGATTTGATCCGTGCAGGGCTTCGCCTAAGTACTACGACAATATGACCAGAGGAGTAAACGGTGGAGGGGGGGCACCGCACACGGCTAAGAAACAATTGATGTGCTTAGAGGTGCCCTCCCACCCCTGTATATAAATGAGGGAGAGGGAGGAGGCCGGCCTAGATGCGCCCCCAAGGGGGGAGGAGTCCTACTAAGACTCGGACCCCCCTTCCTTTTACCGGAGGGGGAAAGGAGGGAGGAGAGGGAGAGTGAGAAGGAAAGGGGGGCCACGCCCCCTCCCCTTGTCCAATTCGGACTCCCCATGGGGGGCGCACCACCTCCTTGTGGGCTGCCCTACCTCTCCCCTATGGCCCATAAGGCCCATTACTTCCCCTGGGGGGTTCCGGTAACCCCCAGTACTCCGATAAATTCCCGAAATGCTCTGGAACCATTTCGGTGTCCGAATACTATCGTCCAATATATCAATATTTACCTCTCGACCATTTCGAGACTCCTCATCATGTCTGTGATCTTATCTGGGACTCCGAACAATCTTCAGTCACCAAAACACATAACTCATAATACAAATCATCATCGAACGTTAAGCATGCGGACCCTATGGGTTCGAGAACTATGTAGACATGACCGAGACACATCTCCAGTCAATAACCAACATCGGAACCTGGATGCTCATATTGGTTCCTACATATTCTACGAAGATCTTTATCGGTTAAACTGCAATGACAACATACGTCATTCCCTTTGTCAATGGTATGTTACTTGCCCGAGATTCGATCGTCGGTATCTTCATACCTAGTTCAATCTCGTTGCCGGTAAGTCTCTTTACTCGTTCCGTAATGCATCATCCCGTAACTAACTCATTAGTCACATTGCTTGCAAGGCTTATCATGATGTGTATTACCGAGAGGGCCCAGAGATACCTAGCTGATAATCGGAGTGATAAATCCTAATCTCGATCTATGCCAACCCAACAAACACCTTCGGAGATACCTGCAGAGCATCTTTATAATCACCCAGTTATGTTGTGATGTTTGATAGCACACAAGGTATTCCTCCGGTATTCGTGATTTGCATAATCTCATAGTTAAAGGAATATCTATAAGTCATGAAGAAATCAAATAGCAATAAAAATTAATGATCATTATGCTAAGCTAACGAATGGGTCTTTTCCATCACATCATTCTCCTAATGATGTGATCCCATTCATCAAATGACAACACATGTCTATGGTCAGGAAACTTAACCATCTTTGATGAACGAGCTAGTCAAGTAAAGGCATACTAGGGACACTTTGTTTTGTCTATGTATTCACACATGTATCAAGTTTCCGGTTAATACAATTCTAGCATGAATAATAAACATTTATCATGATATAAGGAAATATAAATAACAACTTTATTATTGCCTCTAGGGGACATTTCCTTCAGTATCCCACTTGCACTAGAGTCAATAAACTTGATTACATTGTAATGATTCTAACACCCATGGAGTCTTGGTGTTGATCATGTTTTGCTTGTGGAAGAGGCTTAGTCAACGGGTCTGCTACATTCAGATCCATTTGTATTTTGCAAATCTCTATGTCTCCCTCCTTGACTTGATCACATATGGAGTTGAAGCGTCTCTTTATGTGTTTGGTTCTCTTGTGAAATCTGGATTCCTTCACTAAGGCAATTGCTCCAGTATTGTCACAAAAGATTTTCATTAGACCCGATGCACTAGGTATTACACCTAGATCGGATATGAGCTCCTTCATCCAGACTCCTTCATTTGCTGCTTCCCAAGCAGCTATGTACTCCGCTTCACACATAGATCTCGCCACCATGCTTTGGTTGGAACTGCACCAACTGACAGCTCCACCATTCAATATAAATATGTATCCAGTTTGTGACTTAGAGTCATCCGGATCAGTGTCAAAGCTAGCATCAACGTAACCATTTACGATGAGCTCTTTGTCACCTCCATAAACGAGAAACATATCCTTAGTCCTTTTCAGTTATTTCAGGATGTTCTTGATCGCTGTCTAGTGATCCACTCCTGGATTACTTTGGTACCTCCTTGCTAAACTTATATCAAAGCATACATCAGGTCTGGTACACATCATTGCATACATGATAGCACCTATGGCTGAGGCATAGGGAATGACTTTCATTTTCTCTCTATCTTCTGCGGTGGTCGGGCATTGAGTCTGACTCAACTTCACACCTTGTAACACAGGCAAGAACCCTTTCTTTGAATGATCCACTTTGAACTTCTTCAAAACTTTATCAAGGTATATGCTTTGTGAAAGTCCAATTAAGTGTCTCGATCTATCTCTATAGATCTTGATGCCCAATATATAAGCAGCTTCACTGAGGTCTTTCATTGAAAAATTCTTATTCAAGAATCCTTTTATGCTATCCAGAAATTCTATACCATTTCCAATCAACAATATGTCATCCACATATAATATTAGAAACTCTACAGAGCTCCCACTCACTTCATTGTAAATACAGGCTTCTCCAAAAGTCTGTATAAAACCATATGCTTTGATCACACTATCAAATCTTATATTCCAACTTTGAGATGGTTGCACCAGTCCATAAATGGATCACTGGAGCTTGCACACTTTGTTAGCACCTTTAGGATCGACAAAACCTTCTGGTTGCATCATATACAACTCTTCTTTGAGAAATCCATTAAGGAATGCTGGATTTCATAATCATAAAATGCGGAAATTGCTAACATGATTCGGGCAGACTTAAGCATCGCCACTGGTGAGAAGGTCTCATCGTAGTCAACTCCTTGAACTTGTCGAAAACCTTTCACAACAAGTCGAGCTTTGTAAACCATGGTCTTCTTCTTGACGTTCCATTTATTCTCTATGGCTTGCCGATCATCGGGCAAGTCAACCAAAGTCCACACTTTGTTCTCATACATGGATCCCATCTCAGATTTCATGGCCTCAAGCCATTTCGTGGAATCTGGGCTCATCATCGCTTCCTCATAGTTCGTAGGTTCATCATGGTCTAGTAACATGACTTCCAGAACAGGATTACCATACCACTCTGGTGCGGTAGTAACTTGATCTAAAGATTCATGATCATCATCATTAGCTTCCTCACTTATTGGTGTAGGCATCACTGGAACTGATTTATGTGATGAGCTACTTTCCAATTCAAGAGAAGGTACAATTACCTCATCAGGTTCTACTTTCCTCCCACTCACTTCTTTCGAGAGAAACTACTTCTCTAAAAAGGATCCATTCTTAGAAACAAATATCTTGCCTTCGGATCTGTGAGAGAAGGTGTACCCAACAGTTTATTTTGGGTATCCTATGAAGACACACTTCTCCGGTTTGGGTTCGAGCTTATCAGGCTGAAGCTTTTTCACATAAGCATCGCAACCCAAACTTTAAGAAATGACAGCTTAGGTTTCTTGCCAAACCATAGTTCATACGGTGTCGTCTCAACGGATTTAGATGGTTCCCTATTTAACATGAATGCAGTTGTCTCTAATGCATAACCCCAAAATGATAGTGGTAAATCGGTAAGAAACATCATAGACCGCACCATATCTAATAAAGTATGGTTACGATGTTCAGACACACCTTTACGTTGTGGTGTTCTAGGTGGCGTGAGTTGCGAAACTATTCCACATTCTTTTAAATGAAGACCAAACTCGTAACTCAAATATTCGCCTCCGTGATCTGATCGTAGAAACTTTATTTTCTTGTTACGATGATTTTCCACTTCACTCTGAAATTCCTTGAACTTTTCAAATGTTACATACTTGTGTTTCATCAACTAGATATACCCATATCTTCTCAAATCATCTGTGAAGGTCAGAACATAACGATACTCGCTGCAAGCCTCAACACTCATCGGACCGCATACATCGGTATGTATTATTTCCAATAAGTCAGTTGCTTGCTCCATTGTTCCAAAGAATGGAGTCTTAGTCATCTTGCCCATGAGGCATGGTTCGCAAGCATCAAATGATTCATAATCAAGTGATTCCAAAAGCCCATCTGGATGGAGTTTCTTCATGCGCTTTGCACCAATATGATGTAAATGGCAGTGCCACAAATATGTTGCACTATCATTATGAACTTTGCATCTTTGGCATCAATATTATGAATATGTGTATTACCACGATCGAGATTCAACAAAAATAGACTGCTCATCATGGGTGCATGACCATAAAAGATATTACTCACATAAATAGAACAACCATTATTCTCATATTTAAATGAATAACCGTCTCGCATCAAAAAAGATCCAGATATAATGTTTATGCTCAACACTGGCACCAAATAAAAATTATTCAGGTCTAAAACTAATCCCGAAGGTAGATGTAGAGGTAGCGTGACGACGGCGATCACATCGAACTTGGAACCATTACCGACACGCATTGTCACCTCGTCCTTAGCCAATCTTCGTTTAATCCGTTGCCCCTATTTCGAGTTGCAAATATGAGCAACAAAACCGGTATCAAATACCCAGGCACTACTATGAGCATTATTAAGGTACACATCAATAACATGTATATCAAATATACCTTTGTTCACTTTGCCATCCTTCTTATCCGCCAAATACTTGGGGCAGTTCCGCTACTAGTGACCAGTCCCTTTGTAGTAGAAGCACTTTGTTTCAGGCTTAGGTCTAGACCTGGGCTTCTTCCCGGGAGCTGCAACTTTCTTGCTATTCTTCTTGAAGTTCCCCTTCTTTCCTTTGCCTTTTTTTGAAACTAGTAGTCTTGTTAACCATCAACACTTGATGCTCCTTCTTTATTTCTACCGCCGCAGCTTTGAGCATTGCGAAGAGCTCGGGAATTGTCTTGTTCGTCCCTTGCATATTATAGTTCATCATGAAGCCTTTATATCTTGGTGGCAGTGATTGAAGAACTCTGTCAATAACACTATCAGCCAGAAGATTAACTCCCAGGTGAGTCAAGTGGTTATGGTACCCAGACATTCTGAGTATGTGTTCACTAACATAACTGTTCTCCTCCATTTTGCAGCTATAGAACTTGTTGGAGACTTCATATCTCTCAACTTGGGCATTTGCTTGAAATATTAACTTCAACTCCTGAAACATCTCATATGCTCCATGACGTTCAGAATGTCTTTGAAGTCCCGATTCTAAGCCGTAAAGCATGGCACACTGAACTATCGAGTAGTCATCAGATTTAGCTTGCCAGACGTTCATAATGTTAATAGTTGCTCCTGTAGCAGGGCTTGCACCTAGCGGTGCATTAAGGAAGTAATTCTTCTGTGAAGCAATGAGGATAATCCTCAAGTTACAGACCCAGTCTGTGTAGTTGCTACCATCATCTTTCAACTTAGCTTTCTCTAGGAACGCATTAAAATTCAAGGGAATGGTAGCACGGGCCATTGATCTACAACATAGATATGCAAAAACTATCAGGACTAAGTTCATGATAAATTTAAGTTCAATTAATCATATTACTTAAGAACTCCCAATTAGATAGACATCCCTCGAGTCATCTAAATGATCATGTGATCCATAACAACTAAACCATGTCCGATCATCACGTGAGATGGAGTAGTTTTCAATGGTGAACATCTCTATGTTGATCATATCTACTATATGATTCACGTTCGACCTTTCGGTCTCAGTGTTCCGAGGCCATGTCTGTACATGCTAGGCTCGACAAGTTTAACACGAGTATTCCACACGTGCAAAATTGTCTTGCACCCATTGTATGTGAACGTAGAGCTTATCACACCCGATCATCATGTGGTGTCTTGGCACGACGAACTGTCGCAACGGTGCATACTTAGGGAGAACAATTATACCTTGAAATTTAGCGAGGGATCATCTTATAATGCTACCGCCATACTAAGAAAAATAAGATGCATAAAAGATAAACATCACATGCAATCAAAATATGTGACATGATATGGCCATCAACATCTTGTGCCTTTGATCTCCATCTCCAAAGCACTATCATGATCTCCATCGTCACCGGTTTGACACCTTGATCTCCATCGTAGCGTCGTGGTCGTCTCACCAACTATTGCTTCTACAACTATCGCTAACGCATAGTGATAAAGTAAAACAATTACATGGCGATTGCATTTCATACAATAAAGCGACAACCATAAGGCTCATGCCAGTTGCCGATAACTTTTACAAAACATGATCATCTCATACAATAACATATATCACATCATGTCTTGACCATATCACATCACAACATGCCCTGCAAAAACAAGTTAGACGTCCTCTACTTTGTTGTTGCAAGTTTTATGTGGCTGCTACGGGCTTCTAGTAAGAACCGTTCTTACCTACGCATCAAAACCACAACGATGTTTCATCAAGTTTGCTGTTTTAACCTTCAACAAGGATCATCCATAGTCAAATTTGATTCAACTAAAGTTGGAGAAACAGACACCCGACAGCCACCTTTATGCAAAATGCTACCTCTTGAGCTTGCGTTGGTTTTTCCCTTGAAGAGGAAAGGTTGATGCAGTAAAGTAGCGTAAGTATTTCCCTCAGTTTTGAGAACCAAGGTATCAATCCAGTAGGAGACTACACAACAAGCCATTGAATACCTGCACAAAGAAACACCGACTTGCAACCAATAATAAAGGGGTTGTCAATCCCTTCACAATTATTCGCAAAGTGAGATCTGATAGAGATGATAAACGGTAAATAATATATTTGGTATTTTTTGTTTATGGAACGAAAAGTAAAGATTGGAAAGGAAAGTAAATAGTAAACTAGAATCGTAGATCGGAAACTTATATGATGGAAAATAGACCCGGGGGCCATAGGTTTCACTAGTGGCTTCTCTCAACATAGAAATTATTACGATGGGTGAACAAATTACTGCCGAAACGATTCTGAAGAAATTACTGCGCAAAATTATGATGATATCTAAGGCAATGATCATGAATATAGGCATCACGTCCGTGTCAAGTAGACCGAAACAATTCTGTACCTACTACTATTACTCCACACATCGACCGACTCTTGCATGCATCTAGAGTATTAAGTTCATAAGGACAGAGTAACGCATTAAGCAATATGACATGATGTAGCGGGATTAACTCAAGCAATATGATGAAAAACCCATCTTGTTATCCTCGATGGCAATAATACAATACGTGCCTTGCTGCCCCTACTGTCACTGGGAAATGACACCGCAAGATTGAACCCAAAGCTAAGAACTTGTCCCATTGCAAGAAAAACCAATGTAGTTGGCCAAACCAAATCGATAGTTCAAAGAGACTTGCAAGGATATCAAATCATGCATATAACAATTCAGAGGAGATTCAAATAATATTCATAGATAAGCTGATCATAAATCCACAATTCATCGGATCTCGGCAAACACACTGAAAAAGAGTATTACATCGAATAGATCTCCAAGAACATCGAGGATAACTTTGTATTGAGAATCAAAGAGAGAGAAGAAGCCATCTAGCTACTAGCTATGGACCCGTAGGTCTGAAGTAAACTACTCACGCTTCATCAGAGTGGCAATGGTGTTGATGTAGAAGCCCTCCGTGATCGATTCCCCCTCCGACAGGATGCCGGAAAAGGCCCCCAGATGGGATCTCACGGGTACAGAAGGTTGCGGTGGTGGCAAAGTGGTTTCGTGGCTCCCCTGGATGTTTTGGGGGTATAAGAGTATATATAGGCGAAAGAATTAGGTCAGGGGAGCTACGAGGGGCCCACAAGGTCGGGGGGCGCGTCCTCCACCCTTGTGGCCAACTCGAGGCTCCTCTGGCTTGTACTCCAAGTCTCCTGGGTGTCTTCTGGTCCAAGAAAAATCATGGTGAAAGTTTTATTCCATTTGGACTCCGTTTGGTATTCCTTTCTGTGAAACTCTAAAACAAGGAAAATACAGAAACATGCACTGGGCTCTAGATTAATAGGTTAGTCCCAAAAATCATATAAAATAGCATATTAATGCATATAAAACATCCAAAACATATAATATAATAGCATGGAACAATAAAAAATTATAGATACGTTGGAGACGTATCAAGCATCCCCAAGCTTAATTCCTGCTCGTCCTCGAGTAGGTAAATGATAAAAAACAGAATTTTTGATGTGGAATCCTACCTAACATATTTATCTATGTAATTATTTTTATTGTGGCATGAATGTTCAGATCTGTAAGATTAAAAACAAGAGTTTAATATTGACATAAAAACAATAATACTTCAAGCATACTAACAAAATAATTATGTCTTCTCAAAATAACATGGCCAAAGAAAGCTTATCCCTACAAAATCATATAGTCTGGCTATGCTCCATCTTCATCAGACAAAAGATTCAAATCATGCACAACCCCGATGACAAGCCAAGCAATTGGTTCATCAAACTTTTGACATTCTAAAACCTTTTCAACTTTCACACAATACATGAGCGTGAGGCATGGACATAGCACTATAGGTGTAATAGACGGTGGTTCTGGAGAAGACAAAAAGAAGGAGATAGTCTCACATCAACTAGGTGTATCAATGGGCTATGGAGATGCCCATCAGTAGATATCAAAGTGAGTGAGTAGGGATTGCCATGCAAAAGATGCACTAGAGCTATAAGTTTATGAAAGCTCAAAAAGGAAAACTAATGGGTGTGCATCCAACTTTCTTGCTCATGAAGACCTAGGGTGTTTGAGGAAGCCCATCATTGAATATACAAGCCAAGTTCTATAATGAAAAATTCCCACTAGCATATGAAAGTGATATCATAGGAGACTCTCTATCATGAAGATCACAGTGCTACTTTAAAGCACAAGTGTGGCAAAAAGGATAGTAACATTGTCCCTTCTCTCTTTTCTCTCATTTTTGGCCTTTTTTTATTTGGCCTTTCTCTCCTTTTTTTATTTCCTCACATGGGACAATCCTCTAATAATGAAATCATCACACTTCTATTTGCTTACAACTCAAGAATTACAACTCGATAGTAGAACAAAAATATACTCTATGTGAATGCCTCCAGCGGTGTACCAGGATGTGCCACGAATCAAGAGTGACATGTATAAAAAAGGATGAACGGTGGCTTTGCCACAAATAAGATGTCAGCTACATGATTGTGCAAAGCAGTATGACAATGATGATGCGTGTCACAATAAACGGAATGGTGAAAAGTTGCATGACAATATATCTCGGAATGGCTATGGAAATGCCATAATAGGTAGATATGGTGGCTGTTTTGAGGAAGGATATGTGGTGGGTTTATGGCAGTGACGAAAGTTGCGCGGTACTAGAGAGGCTAGCAATGGCGGAAAGGTGAGAGTGCATATAATCCATGGACTCAACATTAGTCCTAAAGAACTGACATACTTATTGCAAAAATCTATTAGTCATCGAAACAAAGTACTACACGCATGCTCCTAGGGGGATAGATTGGTAGGAAAAGACCATCGCTCGTCCCCGACCGCCACTCATAAGGAAGACAATCAAAAAACATCTCATGCTCCAACTTCGTTACATAACAGTTCACCATACGTGCCTGCTACGGGACTCACAAACCTTAACACAAGTATTTCTCAAATTCACAACTATTTACTAGCATGACTCTAATATCACCATCTTCATATCTCAAAACAATCAAAAGGAATCAAACTTCTCATAGTATTCAATGCACTTTATATGAAAGTTTTATTATATCCCTCTTGGATGCCTATCATATTAGGACTAATTTTATAACCAAAGAAAATTACCATGCTGTTTAGAGACTCTCAAAATAATATAAGTGAAGTACGAGAGTTCATCAATTTCTATAAAGTAAAACCACCACCGTGCTCTAAAAATATATAAGTGTAGCGACCAGACCTCAACCAGTCTGATCTCTGTGCTCCGGTGTCATCCCTGGATCAATAATGCTGACACCACACAGTACTCGGATGATTTATAACAGAGTAGCAATCACGCACTTATTACATCGAGTGTCTCAATAGAGAACTAATTACAATAAATATGGCTTAAGGCCATCTAATAACGATAACAGCGGAAGGCTTGGAAGATAAGCGAGTCCATCAACTCCAACGGCATCACTGAGTATAGAACCACGACCTAAAAACTCCTTAATCATCGTCTAAAAAGTCTGCAACATTAACGTTGCAGCCCGAAACGGGTCAGCACATGGAATATGCTGGCAAGGTAACACATAGAGAGTAATGGAATGAAACAGCTATACTATATGCATATTTGGCTGGTGGAAAGCTCTATGGTTACAATTTTGCGTAAAGCCAATTTTTCCCTACTGCAAAGGAATAAATTTATTTAACTATCATGGTGGTTGTTAAACATTGAGAATGGTTGACAGCATCCTCAATCCCAATTAAGCATCATCATTAACAAAACCCAACAAAATTAATTTAGAGTAACATGTTGAGATTCACATGATAATCCAAGTACTAGATACTCAAAACGTCCATAACCGGGGACACGGCTAACCATGATTAGTTTATACACTCTACAGAGGTTTGTGCACTTTTCCCCACAAGACTCGATCGCCTCCGTTTGGTTTCTCGCACTACCTGGTGTTTGAGAAGACGGATGACCGAGACGTAGTCTTTCAGAAGCGCTAGCACCTTACGATGGATAGACCGTTACACCTACTTTCCCCTACATCTGCTAGTCTACCCTGTAAGAGTTCGCACGACATAATCAACTATGCCAGAGCCCATAATGGCTTGTGGCTGCACACGGAAGTTTCTAGTATGAAAAATCTCATGATCCCTTTGGGCCTGGGTGGCGGTCCATAAAAAAACAGGCAATCCTGGAATACCCAGGTACCTCAATCCACCCAGATGTGTGTTTAAGTTGCCACCTTAGATAAACCATTAATTAACAAACTCACATCTGTCATGGATATCACTCACCCAATCCACGTCTAGTAGCATAGCATGGCATATTGGTAGACGTAGAAGTAACTCCCAAAGGTTTGATAATATAACAGGTAATAGGTACTACCTCAACTACTTCCCATCCCACAATTTAATTAGATCCTAATCATGCAATGTTTGAGGATTTGATCTAATGCAATAAAACTGGGTAGTAGAAAAGGTACGATCAAAGTGTTACTTGCCTTGCTGATGATCCGCGAAACCTAGAGATTCGAAGTAACAGGCGGCACACTCCGGGTATTCTATCGCAGACAAACAAACAAGCATACAATAAGCAGGTAAAAGTCAAATAAGAGAACTAACCAAAAAGTTCAACTTAAGAACTCTGGTTTGCAAAAAGAATCAAATCGAACGAACCAACAAAAGTCAAACGGCGAAAGAAAACAACTTTGTTTTACTAATCTGGATCTAAGTCAAATTTTACAGTAGCAAAAACTTGTTTGAGTTGGTTAAACGGATAGAGGGTTTCGAGACGAAACTCCAGGCGCTTGAATCGCCTGATTCCGATTAACGAGCGATAAGTTATACTAGAACGAAAATCGGATCAGAAATCGCGATCAGAAAATAATCACGGAAAATCCAAAAAAAAGAAAAACGACGAACGGATTAACGAACGAACGTTCGTTAACCGGATCTAAACGATGAGAACGTTCGTTAAAACGAACGAACGAGCGAACGCTCGCTAATTAACCTAAACCAAAAAAAACTGATCTGAAAAAATGAAAACTAAAAAAACCGACGAAAACCGATCATTTTTTAAAAAAAGCCGGCGGCGCGGGTTACGAGGTGAACGTCGGGGGGCGGGTCGGCGAGGCAGCGGTGCGGCGGCTCTGGCGTGCGGCGCTGGCGGCGGCGGCGGGGTCGGGCGCGGGCGGGTGGCGGCGCTAGGGTTCGGGGGCGCGGGGCTGGGCTGGCTTCGGCTTGGCTCCCCCCCGGCTTATAAAGCCTACGCGGGCCGGAGTCCCGGTCGGACACGCCCCGTAGGTCGGTGCGATTTTTTTTAATAATTATGCACAGAAGAAAAAAATAAAAAGAAATACTAAACGAACTCGAAAAATCCCGAAATAAATTTTCCCCGACTTCTAAAATCAAGACGGACAAAGTGAACATTTATTTGGGGCCTAAATGCAATTTTGAAAAACACATATTTTTCCTAAATTCAAATAAAATATCGAAAAGCTCCGAAATAAAATCTTATTTGATTTCTTTATTAAATCCTCAATATTTCTTTATTTTGGGAAAGTCATTTTGTTCCCTCTCTCATAATTTTGTAATAGAAATAATTGATGATAAAATAAATAAAAATCAAATGATCCTATTCTCAATTTTTGAGAAAACTCAAATATGAAAATAACAAAATCCCCAACTCTCTCCGTGGGTCCTTGAGTTGCTTAGGATTTCTAGGATCAAAACCAAAAGCAAATAATATATGATATGCATTGATGATCTAATGTATAACATTCCAAATTGAAAATTTGGGATGTTACAAACCTACCCCCCTTAAGATGAATCTCGCCCTCGAGATTCGGGTTGGCTAGAAAATAGATGAGGGTGGTCCTTGAGCAAATCTTCCTCTCGTTCCCAGGTGGCTTCGTCCTCCGTGTGGTGGCTCCACTGAACCTTACAAAACTTGATTACCTTGCTGCGAGTGACTCGGCTGGCAAACTCGAGAATCTTAATTGGTTTCTCCTCATAGGTCAAATTGTTATCCAACTGGATTGCTTCCAATGGCACTGTGTCTCTCAAAGGTATGCCAGCCATCTCTGCGTGGCACTTCTTCAACTGAGAAACGTGGAACACATCATGAACTCCTGACAATCCTTCGGGCAATTCCAACTTGTAGGCCACTTCTCCCATACATTCCAATACTCGGTATGGTCCTACAAATCGTGGTGCTAACTTTCCCTTAACTCCAAAGCGCTTTGTTCCCCATAGTGGAGATACTCGAAGATAAACTCGGTCTCCGACTTCGTAAACTGTCTCCTTGCGTTTAGAATCTGCGTAGCTCTTCTGCCTGGACTGGGCTACCTTGAGCCTATCGCGAATCAACTTCACCTTTTGTTCAGACTCTTTAATCAAATCAGGCCCAAACAACTGGCGGTCTCCAACTTCGTCCCACGACAACGGTGTCCTGCACCTCCTTCCGTACAAGGCTTCGAAAGGGGCCATCTTTAAACTGGTTTGGTAACTGTTGTTGTAAGAGAACTCTGCATATGGCAAATTGTCGTCCCAACTAGATCCGTAATCTAGTGCACAAGCTCTCAGCATATCCTCCAAAATCTGATTGACTCTCTCGGTCTGTCCATCTGTCTGTGGGAGAAAAGCTGTACTGAATTCTAGCCTGGTTCCCAAAGTTTCATGCAACTGCTTCCAGAACTTTGAGGTAAACTGGGTTCCTCTATCTGATACGATACTCCTCGGAACTCCATGCAGACATACGATCCTGGTCATGTATATCTTTGCCAACTTAGCACTGGTGTACGTGGTCTTTACTGGGATGAAATGAGCTACTTTCGTCAACCGATCAACTACAACCCAAATCGAGTCATAGCCGGAACGAGTCCTTGGTAATCCCGTGATAAAATCCATGCCTAGCTTATCCCACTTCCATTCGGGTATCGGCAATGGTTGTAACAATCCTGCTGGCTTCTGGTGCTCTGCCTTTACTCTCTGACACACATCACAAATCGCTACATACTCCGCAATATCTTTCTTCATTCCGGTCCACCAGAAAGTATCCTTCAAATCCAAATACATCTTGGTATTTCCTGGGTGAATCGAATAGGGTGAGTCATGTGCATCTTGCAGAATCAACTTCCTGATCTCCGGGTCATTGGGCACATAAACACGGTCTTCAAACCATAGGGTATCGTGCTCATCCTCACGAAAACCTTTAGCCTTTCCTTCGCTCATTTTCTCCTTTATAGAGGCAATCTCCTTGTCAGTCTTCTGAGCTTTTCTGATTCTATCCATCAAAGTTGACTGAATCTCCAATGCTGCTACATAGCCTCTCGGAACTATTTCCAAACATAGTTCATGAAGATCCTCGGCTAACTCCTTTGGTATCTCCCCCGTCATTAATGTATTGACATGGCTTTTGCGGCTTAATGCGTCAGCTACTACATTAGCCTTTCCGGGATGGTAATGCAATCTCATATCATAATCCTTGATGAGCTCCAACCATCTCCTTTGTCTGAGGTTCAACTCCTTCTGTGTGAAAATGTATTTCAAACTCTTATGATCCGTGTACACATCACAATGGTTTCCAATGAGGAAATGTCTCCATGTTCTCAATGCATGCACTACGGCTGCTAACTCCAAATCATGCATATCATAATTCAACTCATGAGGCTTAAGCTGTCTTGAGGCATATGAAACAACTCTCCCTTCCTGCATAAGCACTGCTCCAAGTCCTCAACGTGAAGCGTCGCAATATACCTCATAGTCCTTGGTCTGGTCTGGCAAAATCAACACTGGTGAGGTAACCAAACGTTTCTTCAACTCCTGGAAACTAGCCTCACACTCCTCGGTCCATATGAACTTGGTATCCTTCTTCAACAACTCCGTCATAGGTTTTGCAATCTTTGAGAAGTTCTCAATAAATCTCCAATAGTATCCTGCGAGTCGAAGAAAACTCCGGATCTCTCCAACTGTTGTTGGTGCTTCCCAATTGGTCACAGTGATAACCTTTGTGGGGTCAACTGCTATTCCTTCTCCGGATATAACGTGTCCGAGGAATCCTACTTCCTTCAACCAAAACTCACATTTGCTGAACTTGGCATATAACTGATGTTCTCTGAGCTTCTCAAGTACTAATCATAAATGTTCCTTATGCTCTTCTTCATTCTTAGAATAAACCAGAATATCATCAATGAACACTACGACGAACTTATCCAAGAACTCCATAAACACTTTGTTCATCATGTTCATAAAATAGGCAGGTGTGTTGGTCAGACCAAATGACATAACGGTGTACTCATACAGTCCATATCTTGGGTGAAAGCTGTCTTAGGTATGTCCTGCTCTCGAATCTTCAACTAATGGCACCCTGATCGCAAATCGATCTTGGAAAACACTTTAGCTCCTTGCAAACGATCAAACAGATCATTGATCATCGGTAGTGGGTACTTGTTCTTGATCGTTACTTCATTCAATCCTCGGTAATTAACAACCATTCTTAACGATCCATCCGTCTTTTCCACTAGAAGTACGGGTGATCCCCAAGGCGACGAACTTGGGAGAACGTAACCTTTATCCAGTAACTCCTTAATATGCTTCTTAATCTCCACCAAATCCTTTGCGGGCATCCTGTATGGTCGCTTTGATATTGGTCCTGTGCCTGGCAAAAGCTCAATCAAAAACTCAATATCTCTATCTGGTGGCATGCCTGGCAACTCCCCTGGAAATACTTCAGGGAAATCCCTTACCACTGGTACTTCCTCCTGCACAACTCCTGTTAAACAATTTACTTGAGTCCCTTTTTGCACATGTCGGGATACATACTTGATCCTTCTCCCTTCTGGGGTGGTAAGCAAGATCGACTTACTGGCGCAATCGATGTTTCCTCCATACATCGACAGCCAATCCATACCCAGAATTACATCCAATCCTTGTGATTCCAAAATGATTAAATCCGAGGGAAACACATGCCTACCTATACTCAATGGCACTTGAAAACATCCTTGACTGGCCATATACTCCTGCTGAGACATGGGCAGTACGAAAAGCCTGCTGAAACTGGTCCCATGTGACAGTGTCGACAGGGAAAGTGGCTGTGAAATTCTCCCACCATGATGTTCCGGGTCCTTCAAGCTGATGTGCGGAAAACTTCACCTTCTCCGCATCTGTGCATCCTGCTGTAGTCAACTCTCTAGCTGTCTTGCGGAGCCAATCATCTGCTACTATCGGCTCGGTGCTACTGGAAAACACCGGCGGATTCAGCCTAATAAAACGGGCTAAGTGATCCACAGGTGGTGGTGGTGGTGGTGGGTTGTTGTTGTTGTTGTTGTTGTTGTTCCCCTGATTCTGATTCTGGACTAGCAACTACATCGATGTGTTCTGTTGCTGGATCAACTGGGTGAGCTCCGGTGGAAAGGTAAATCTGGGGTCACGTCTCGGAGGCATCTGAGGGTTTAGAAAAGATGAGATTTAAGAATAGAGGGGGTCTAAAGAGAAAACACTACCCATATGCACATGAGGCAAAAGCAAACAATTCACTTCATTCAATCAAACAAGGGCATACAATCGAACTAACTATCGCAAAAGTGCTCGGACTACTATATTTACATGGTGGACTACTACTACTTATGAGGTGGTCTACTAGAAATATTCTTCGGTTGCAGACTCCATGATATCTGCTCCGGCTTCATCAACATAATCATCATCGCTGTCATCTGGGTCTGAGTCGGTGTCGTCGATGATGATGTAGTCTTCCGGGCGAATCTCCTTGGGTTCTTCATCTTCATCTACTCGTGTAGGGCCTCCCATAAATATCCCGATCTTCTTGATCAGATCGTCATTATTATCCACCAATACTTCGATTTCCTCTTCATAATCTTCACGTGTAGCCTTGAGTTCTTCCTCTAGTTCCTTGATTCTTGTCCTTGCCTTCTTTAGGTCTATCATGTCGGCGCACATCTGGTTCTCCTGTCGTCGAATGTGCTGGTTTAACTCCTGGATAAAAGCTGCAACTGATCTATCCTTCCTGGTGCTGATCATCTCCCAGTGCTCATCTCGGCGCCCACAAATCTGGTAGATAGTATCCTTGAGATCATTGCGGTAGACTTCTCCAATGCGTCCCATGGCGATGTGAGCTGCCATGCTCTTTCCTAGACTCCAAGTTGGTGCATCAAAAGAAAACTCTATGGGCTCAGTGACTGGCATGAACGTCCTTCCTGGAACTTGAACTTGAATCATCCAGCGCTCTTCTTCAGGTAAAGTGGCGTTGTAGGTTCCGGTGAAGCTTGGTACTCCTATGTTCAGGTATCTAGTGACTTCCTTCAAGTGACGTCCAAAGGGTGTATCCTCATCCGGTTGCGTGAACTTGTTCCTTACATCCGCCATCCTAAAGAGTAGAAAAGATGAGAGGTCAGGAGAGAAGAGAGTGAATAGTGATCTAGGTCTTTAGCTTAGTGGTCGTGTCCTACAGTCAGCGTGTGCTCTGATACCATCTCTGTAGCGACCAGACCTCAACCAGTCTGATCTCTATGCTCCGGTGTCATCCCTGGATCAGTAATGCTGACACCACACAGTACTCGGAGGATTTATAACAGAGTAGCAATCACACACTTATAACATCGAGTGTCTCAATAGAGAACTAATTACAATAAATATGGCTTAAGGCCATCTAATAACGATAACATCGGAAGGCTTGGAAGATAAGCGAGTCCATCAACTCCAACGGCATCACTGAGTACAGAACCACGACCTAAAAACTCCTTAATCGTCGTCTGAAAAGTCTGCAACATTAACGTTGCATCCCGAAATGGGTCAGCACATGGAATACGCTGGCAAGGTAACACATAGAGAGTAATGGAATGAAACAGCTATACTATATGCATATTTGGCTGGTGGAAAGCTCTATGGTTACAATTTTGCGTAAAGCCAATTTTTCCCTACTACAAAGGAATAAATTTATTTAACTATCATGGTGGTTGTTAAACATTGAGAATGGTTGACAACATCCTCAATTCCAATTAAGCATCATCATTAACAAAACTCAACAAAATTAATTTAGAGTAACATGTTGAGATTCACATGATAATCCAAGTACTAGATACAAAAAACGTCCATAACCGGGGACACGGCTAACCATGATTAGTTTATACACTCTACAGAAGTTTGTGCACTTTTCCCCATAAGACTCGATCGCCTCCGTTTGGTTTCTTGCACTACCTGGTGTTTGAGAAGACGGATGACCGAGACATAGTCTTTCAGAAGCGCTAGAACCTTACGATGGATAGACCGTTACACCTACTTTCCCCTACATCTGCTAGTCTACCCTGTAAGAGTTCGCACGACATAATCAACTATGCCAGAGCCCATAATGGCTTGTGGCTGCACACGGAAGTTTCTAGTATGAAAAATCTCACGATCCCTTTGGGCCTGGGTGGCGGTCAATAAAAAAAACAGGCAATCCTGGAATACCCAGGTACCTCAATCCACCCAGATGTGTGTTTAAGTTGCCACCTTAGATAAACCATTAATTAACAAACTCACATCTGTCATGGATATCACTCACCCAATCCACGTCTACTAGCATAGCATGGCATAATGGTAGATGTAGAAGTAACTCCCAAAGGTTTGATAATATAACAGCTAATAGGTACTACCTCAACTACTTCCCATCCCACAATTTAATTAGATCCTAATCATGCAATGTTTGAGGATTTGATCTAATGCAATAAAACTGGGTAGTAGAAAAGGTATGATCAAAGTGTTACTTGCCTTGCTGATGATCTGCGAAACCTAAAGATTCGAAGTAACAGGCGGCACACTCCGGGTATTCTATCACAGACAAACAAACAAGCATACAATAAGCACTCATCTAATGCACAGTTAAAAGTCAAATAAGAGAACTAACCAAAAAGTTCAACTTAAGAACTCTGGTTTGCAAAAAGAATCAAATCGAACGAACCAACAAAAGTCAAACGGCGAAAGAAAACAACTTTGTTTTACTAATCTGGATCTAAGTCAAATTTTACAGTAGCAAAAACTTGTTTGAGTTGGTTAAACGGACAGAGGGTTTCGAGACGAAACTCCAGGCGCTTGAATCGCCTGATTCTGATTAACGAGCAAAAAGTTATACTAGAACCAAAATCGGATCAGAAATCGCGATCAGAAAATAATCACGGAAAATCCGAAAAAAAGAAAAACGACGAACGGATTAACGAACGAACGTTCGTTAACCGGATCTAAAGTATGAGAACGTTCGTTAAAACGAACGAACGAGCGAACGCTCGCTAATTAACCTAAACCGAAAAAAGTGATCTAAAAAACGAAAACTAAAAAAACTGACAAAAACCAACTGAAAACCGATCGGTTTTTTTATAAAAACTGGCGGCGCGGGTTACGAGGCGAACCTCGGGCGGCGGGTGTTCGAGGCAGCGGCGCGGCGGCTCCGGCGACAGTAGGCGGCGGCGGCGTGCAGCGCTGGCGGCGGCGACGGCGGGGTCGGGCGCGGGCGGGCGGCGGAGCTAGGGTTCGGGGCCGCAGGGCTGGGCTGGCTTTGGCTGGGCTCCCTCCCGGCTTATAAAGCCTACGCAGTCCGGAGTCCCGGTCGGACACGGCCCGTAGGTCGGTGCGATTTTTTTAATAATTACGCGCAGAAGAAAAAAAAGAAATACTAAACTGATAATTCGAAGAGACTTGCAAAGATAAACCAATCATACATAAAAGAATTCAAAGGAGATTCAAATATTGTTCATAGATAAACTTGATCATAAACCCACAATTCATCGGATCTTGACAAACACACCGCAAAAGAAGATTACATCGAATAGATCTCGAAGAGAATCGAGGAGAACTTTGTATTGAGATCCAAAGAGAGAGAAGAAGTCATCTAGCTAATAACTATGGACCCGAAGGTCTGAAGTAAACTACTCACACATCACCGGAGAGGTCATGGAGTTGATGTAGAGGCCCTCCGTGATCAATGCCCCCTCCGGCGAAGCTCCGGAAAAGGCCCAAAGATGGGATATCTTGGGTACAGAAGGTTGCGGCAGTGGAGTGGTGCTCTTGGATGTTTGGGGGGTACGTGGATATAAATAGGAGGAAGAAGTACGTCGGTGGAGCAACAAGGGGCCCACGAGGGTGGAGGGCGCACCCAGGGCGGTAGGTGCGCCCCCTGCCTCGTGCCCTCCTCGATTGTTTCTTGACGCCCACTCCAAGTCTCCTGGATCATGTTTGTTGAGAAAATCACGTTCCCAAATGTTTCATTCTGTTTGGACTCCGTTTGAGATTCCTTTTCGGCGAAACTCTAAAATAGGCAAAAAAACAACAATTTGGGCTGGGCCTCCGGTTAATAGGTTAGTCCCAAAAATGATATAAAAGTGTAAAATAAAGCCCATTAACATCCAAAATAGATAATATAATAGCATGGAGCAATCAAAAATTATAGATACATTGGAGACGTATCACCTTTCATCAAATGACAACACATGTCTATGGCTAGGAAACTTAACCATCTTTGATTAACGATCTTGTCAAGTAGAGGCATACTAGGGACACTCGGTTTGTCTATGTATTTACACATGTACTAAGTTTCCAGTTAATACAATTCTAGCATGAATAATAAACATCTATCATGATATAAGGAAATATAACTAACAACTTTATTATTGCCTCTAGGGCATATTTCCATCAGTCTCCCACTTGCATTAGAGTCAATAATCTAGATTACATAGTAATGATTCTAACACCCATGGAGCCTTGGTGCTGATCATGTTTTGCTCATGAGAGAGGCTTAGTCAATGGGTCTGCAACATTTAGATCCGTATGTATCTTGCATCTCTATGTCACCCTCCTTGACTTGATCGCGGATGGAATTGAAGCATCTCTTGATGTGCTTGGTTCTCATGTGAAATCTTGATTCCTTTGCCAATGCAATTGCACCAGTATTGTCACAAAAGATTTTCATTGGACCCGATGCACTAGGTATTACACCTGGATCGGATATGAACTCCTTCATCCAGACTCCTTCATTTGCTGCTTCTGAAGCAGCTATGTACTCCGCTTCACACGTAGATCCCGCCACGACGCTCTGCTTAGAACTACACCAACTGACAGCTCCACCATTCAATAAAAATATGTATCCGGTTTGTGACTTTGAGTCATCCGGATCAGTGTCAATGCTTGCATCGACGTAACCGTTTACGACGAGCTCTTTGTCACCTCCATAAACGAGAAACACATCCTTAGTCCTTTTTAGGTATTTCAGGATGTTCCTGATCGCTGTCCAATGATCCACTCCTGGATTACTTTGGTACCTCCCTGCTAAACTAATAGCAAGGCACACATCATGTCTGGTACACAACATTGCATACATGATAGAACCTATGGCTGAGGCATATGGAATGACTATCATTTTCTCTCTATCTTCTTTAGTGGTCGGGCATTGAGTCTGACTCAACTTCACACCTTGCAACACAGGCAAGAACCCTTTCTTTGACTGATCCATTTTGAAATTCTTCAAAACTTTATCAAGGTACGTGCTTTGTGAAAGTCCAATTAAGCGTCTTGATCTATCTCTATAGATCTTGATGCCCAATATATAAGCAGCTTCACCGATGTCTTTCATTGAAAAATTCTTATTCAAGTATCCTTTTATGCTATTCAGAAATTCAATATCATTTCCGATCAACAATATGTTATCCACATATAATATCAGAAATCCTAGAGAGCTCCCACTCACTTTCTTGTAAATACAGGCTTCTCCAAAATTTTGTATAAAACCATATGCTTTGATCACACTATCAAAGCGTATATTCCAACTCCGAGAGGCTTGCACCAGTCCGTAAATGGATCGCTGGAGCTTGCACAATTTGTTAGCACCTTTTGGATCGACAAAACCTTTTGGTTGCATCATATACAAATCTTCTTTAAGATATCCATTAAGGAATGCAGTTTTGACATCCATTTGCCAAATTTCATAATCATAAAATGCGGCAAATGCTAACATGATTCGGACAGACTTAAGCATCGCTACGGGTGAGAAGGTCTCGTCATAGTCAACTCCTTGAACTTGTCGAAAACCTTTCGCAACAATTCGAGCTTCGTAGATAGTAACGTTACCGTCAGCGTCGGTCTTCTTCTTGAAGATCCATTTATTCTCTATGGCTTGCCGATCATCAGGCAAGTCAACCAAAGTCCACACTTTATTCTCTTACATGGATCCCATCTCAGATTTCATGGCCTCAAGCCATTTTGCGGAATCTGGGCTCATCATCGCTTCCTCATAGTTCATAGGTTCATCATGGTCAAGTAACATGACCTCTAGAACATGATTACCGTACCACTCTAGTGCAGATCTTGCTCTAGTTGACCTACGAGGTTCGGTAGTAACTTGATCAGAAGTTTCATGATCGTCATCATTACTTCCTCACTAATTGGTGTAGGAATCACTGGAACGGATTTCTGTGATGAACTACTTTCCAATAAGGGAGAAGGTACAGTTATCTGATAACCCACAAGTATAGGGGATCGCAACAGTTTTTGAGGGTAGAGTATTCAACCCAAATTTATTGATTCGACACAAGGGGAGCCAAAGAATATTCTCAAGTATTAATAGTTGAGTTGTCAATTCAACCGCACCTGAAAGACTTAATATCTGCAGCAAAGTATTTAGTAGAAAAGTAATACGGAAGTAATGGTAACAGTGGCAAAAGTAATAGTATTGGTTTGTAGTGATTGTAACAGTGGCAATAGAAAAGTGACTAAGCAAGAACAATATGTGAAAAGCTCGTAGGCATTGGATTAGTGATGGATAATTATGTCGGATGTGATTCCTCATGCAACAGTTATAACATAGGGTGACACAGAACTAGCTCAAGTTCATCAATGTAATGTAGGCATGTATTCCGAATATAGTCATACGTGCTTATGGAAAAGAACTTGCATGACATCTTTTGTCCTACCCTCCCGTGACAGCGGGGTCCTATTGGAAACTAAGGTATATTAAGGCCTCCTTTTAATAGAGTACCGGTCCAAAGCATTAACACTTAGTGAATACATGAACTTCTCAAACTACGGTCATCACCGGTAAGTATCCTGATTATTGTCACTTCAGGGTTATAACACATAATAGGTGACTACAGACTTGCAAGATAGGATCAAGAACTCACATATATTCATGAAAACATAATAGGTTCAGATCTGAAATCATGGCACTCGGGCCCTAGTGACAAGCGTTATGCATAGCAAAGCCATAGCAACATCAATCTCAGAACATAATGGATACTAGGGATCAAACCCTAACAAAACTAACTCGATTACATGATAAATCTCATCCAACCCATCATTGTCCAGCAAGCCTACGATGGAATTACTTACGCACGGTGGTGAGCATCATGAAATTGGTGATGGAGGAAGGTTGATGATGACGACGGTGAAGGATTCCCCTCTCTGGAGCCCCTAACGGACTCCAGATCAGCCCTTCCAAGAGAGATTAGAGCTTGGCGGTGGCTCTGTATCGTAAAACGCGATGAATCCTACTCTCTGATGTTTTTTCTCCCCGAACGTGAATATATGGAGTTGGAGTTGAGGTCGGTGGAGCACCAGGGGGCCCACGAGGCAGGGGTCGCGCCCCCACCCTCGTGGACAGGGTGTGGCCCCCTGGCCTTGATTCTTTCGCCAGTATTTTTTATATATTCCAAAAATATTCTTCGTTGATTTTCAGTTCATTCCGAGAACTTTATTTCTGCAAAAAAATAACATCATGGCAATTGTGCTGGAAACAGTGTCAGTCCGGGTTAGTTCCATTCAAATCATGCAAGTTAGAGTCCAAAACAAGGGCAACAATGTTTGGAAAAGTAGATACATTGGAGACGTATCAACTCCCCCAAGCTTAAACCTTTTCTTGTCCTCAAGAAATTCAGTTGACAAACTGAAAGTGATAAAGAAAAACTTTTACAAACTCTGTTTGCTCTTGTTGTTGTAAATATGTAAAGCCAGCATTCAAGTTGTCAGCAAAGATTATGGACAAACCATATTCACAATAACACTTAGGTCTCATGTTTACTCATATCAATGGCATAATCAAATAGCGAGCAATAATAGTAAATCTCGAATGACAACACTTTCTCAAAACAATCATAATATGATATAACAAGATGGTATCTCGCAAGCCCTTTCTGAGACCGCAAAACATAAATGCAGAGCAACCCTGAAGATCAAGGGCTGACTGGAAATTGTAATACATGGTAAAAGAGATCCAGTCAAGTCATACTCAATGTAAACTAACAATAATACATGCAAATGAGAGCGGTGCTCTCCAACTGGTGCTTTTTAATAAGAGGATGATGACTCAACATAAAAGTAAATAGATAGGCCCTTCACATAGGGAAGCAGGGATTTGTAGAGGTGCCAAAGCTCGGGTTTGAAATAGAGATGGATAATATTTTGAGCGGTATGCTTTCATTGTCAACATAACAACCGAGAGATCTCGATATCTTCCATGCTACACACATTATAGGCGGTTCTCAAACAGAATGGTAAAGTTTATACTCCCCCTACCACCAACAAACATCAATCCATGGCTTGTCCGAAACAACGGGTGCCTCCAACTAACAACAATCCTGGGGGATTTTTGTTTGCAATTGTTTTGATTCGATTTGATCATGGGACTGGGCATCCCGGTGACCAGCCATTTTCTCGTGAGTGAGGAGCGGAGTCCACTCCTCTTGAGAATAACCCGCCTAGCATGGAAGATATAGAAAACCCTAGTTGATACATGAGCTATTTGAGCATACAAAACATAATTTTTATTTGAAGGTTTAGAGTTTGGCACATACAAATTTACATGGAACGGCGGGTAGATTCCGCATATAGGAAGGTATGGTGGACTCATATGGAATAACTTTGGGGTTTATGGAATTGGATGTACAAGCAGTATTCCCGCTTAGTACAAGTGAAGGCTAGAAAGAGACTAGGAAGCGACCAGCTAGAGAGCGACAACAGTCATGAACATGCATTAAAATTAATCAACACTGAATGCAAGCATGAGTAGGATATAATTCACCATGAACATAAATATCGTGGAGGCTATGTTGATTTTGTTTCAACTACATGCATGAACATGTGCCAACTCAAGCCACTTGAATCGTTCAAAGGAGGATACCACCATATCATACCACATCACAACCATTTTAATAGCATGTTGGCACGCAAGGTAAACCATTATAAACTCCTAGCAAATTAAGCATGGCAGGAGCAACTATAATCTCTAATTGTCATTGCAAACATGTTTCAATCATAATAGGCTGAATCAGGAACGATGAACTAATAATATTAACAAAAACAAAAGAGGTCGAGTTCATACCAGCTTCTCTCATCTCAATCAGTCTATCATATATCATCATTATTGCCTTTCACTTGCACAACCGAATAGTGTGGATAAAAATAATAGTGCACGTGCATTGGACTATGCTGGAATCTGCAAGCATTCAATTCAAGGGAGAAGACAAGGTAATATGGGCTCTTTGTTAGATCAACAATAATGCATATGAGAGCCACTCAACATTTTTGTTAAGGTCTTCTCCTCTCGACCCCCAAAGAAAAGGAAAAGAAACAAAACTATTTACACAGGAAAGCTCCCAACAAGAAAAAAGAAGAATGAGAAATCTTTTGGGGTTTTCTTTTTAATTACTACTACTACAAGCATGGAAAGTAAACTAGCTAAAAGCTACATCTAATTTTGTGTGTGTTTTCTTAAGGTTTTTCAAACACAGAAGAAGAAGGCTTTAAAAAGAAAAATAAACTAGCATGGATGATACAATGAAAAAGTATGAGCACCGACAACTGGCATGAGTGTGTGAACATGAATGTAATGTCGGTGAGAGATACGTACTCCCCCAAGCTTAGGCTTTTGGCCTAAGTTGGTCTATGCCCACGGATCAAAGCTGCCTTCTCCGGTGTACTAAGGAGGGTCCTCGGGTTGCCACTGGTTGGTGATACGTCTCCGTCTTATCTATAATTTTTGATTGTTCCATGCCAATATTATACAACTTTCATATACTTTTAGCAACTTTTTATACTATTTTTGGGACTAACATATTGATCCAGTGCCCAGTGCCAGTTCCTGTTTGTTGCATGTTTTATGTTTCGCAGAATATCCATATCAAACGGAATCCAAATGGGATAAAAACGGGCGGAGCTTATTTTTGAAATATTAGGAAAATTTCGGAAGAAAAATCCACGCGAGACGGTGCCCGAGGTGGCCACGAGGCAGGGGGCGCGCCTGCCCCCCTAGGCGCGCCCCTGACCCTCGTGGGCCACCCGTAAGGCGGTTGATGCCCTTCTTCAGCCGCAAGAAAGCTATTTTTTGGTAAAAAAACCACGGCGAAGGTTTCCGGCCAATCGGAGTTATGGATCTCCATATATATACGAAATAGTGAAAGGGCAGCAGACGAGAACGCAGAAACAGAAAGAGACAGAGAGACAGATCCAATCTCGGAGGGGCTCTCGCCCCTCCCATGCCATGGAGGCCAAGGACCATAGGGGAAACCCTTCTCCCATCTAGGGAGGAGGTCAAGGAAGAAGAGGAAGAAGGGGGACCCTCTCCCCCTGTCCTCCGGTGGTGCCGGAACGCTGTCGTGGCCATCATCATCATCACCGCGATCTACACCAACACCTCCGCCATCTTCACCAACATCTCCATCACCTTCCCCCTCTATATACAGCGGTCCACTCTCCCGCAACCCGCTGTACCCTCTACTTGAACATGGTGCTTTATGCTTCATATTATTATCCAATGACGTGTTGCCATCCTATGATGTCTAAGTAGATTTTTGTTGTCCTATCGGTGGTTGATGAATTGCTATGATTGATTTAATTTTCTTGTGGTTATGTTGCTATCCTTTGGTGCCCATCATATGAGTGTGCGCGTGGATCACACCCTAGGGTTAGTTGTATGTTGATAGGACTATGTATTGGAGGGCAAGAGTGACAGAAGATTCAACCTAGCATAGAAATTGATGCATACGGGATTGAAGGGGGACCAATATATCTTAATGCTATGGTTGGGTTTTACCTTAATGAACATTAGTAGTTGCGGATGCTTGCTAATAGTTCCAATCATAAGTGCATAGAATTCCAAGTAAGGGATGACATGCTAGCAGTGGCCTCTCCCACATAAAACTTGCTATTGGTCTAGTAAAGTAGTCAATTGCTTAGGGGCAATTTCGCAACTCCTACCACCACTTTTCCACACTCGCTATTTTTACTTTATTGTGTCTTTACTTACAACAGCCCCTACTTTTTATTTATATAATCTTTATTATCTTGCAAACCTGTCCAACAACACCTACAAAGTACTTCTAGTTTCATACTTGTTCTAGGTAAAGTGAACATCAAGCGTGCGTAGAGTTGTATCGGTGGTCGATAGAACTTGAGGGAATATTTGTTCTGCCTTTAGATCCTCGTTGGGTTCGACACCCTTACTTATCGAAAACTATTGTGATCCCCTATACTTGTGGGTTATCAGTTGGCGATCTCCTCCGTATCCCACTGATAAACAGACTGACAGTGAGGATCAGATTGTGGTTCCGGCTCTGGAGTTGATGTCAGGCTCTGGTATGCCTGGACGGCCTCTGACAAAACAAGGTACGTTCCTGAAAATATGTTGAACAAAGAGGGAGCAGGCAAGGTAATAGTCTCAAAGTAATTCTTATCAAATATCAGTCTATAGTTAAGCATCTTCTTATTATTCTTAACAATAAGATCATGTGCTACCATGCTCTTATAATCTAGAAAACATGAGGTAGCAACTTTTCCTCTTTCTCATAATGCCTAATAGGTATGTTAAAGTGTGCAGCAAGGCGCGAGGCGAAGATGCCTCCCTAGACGGGACCCTTTGTACGGTTCAGATTTAACCGTTTAGCAATAATAGCGCCTAAACTAAAAGTGGTAACACGAAACAAAGCATGGCTTAAAATAACAATATCAGGGGCACTAAGATTTCCACAGTTCCCGTGACCAATTAAGCATCTACTAGCAAATATTGTGAAGTAACGTAGAACCGGAAAAAGTATGCTAGTAATTCTTGCATCAGAAATCTTCCTCGTTTCCCCTACAACAATCGTATCAATGAATCCTTCCACATCATTACGGTGTGGTTCCTCTATGCTGCCCTCAAAGGGTATCCTACAAACCCAGCAAAAATCATAAAGTGACATCTTCTTATGCTCATCATATAAATAAAATTCCACCAGAGGTGGCGATCTCCTAGCATGGAAATCAAAATCTTGCACAAAAATATTGGTGAGTAGGAGATACTGTCCATGCTGGCCGTGGAGGAAGTCGGTGAGGCCTGCATTCTCAGCCAAATAATTAAAATCTTCATAAATCCCGGCTTCTCACAAGAACTCATCAAGGCCATTCACACGGCCGAACCTCCGCAGATGAGGGAGATTATACTTGGGCTCCTTATTCTCTTCACTTTGCTTATCCTTCGAGCTTCGGCTCGATGAGCCCCTCAAAAATCTCTTCATCTTATTCTGAAAATTTCTGAAATTTTTAGTAACTTAAAATAAAAGTGAATCAAACTCAACAAGATTGATAGCAACTACTCCTACAAGTGTCTAGAGGCTATATCATGCATTAAAACTACTTTTTCCCACATAAATTTGACATGCAAGCACAAGAACGGGGTCACCTAAGCAGAAAAAATTTGCAATAAATAAAGCACTAGAACAAAAACTAATTGGACCATTGGAGGAGTCACATACCGAAGAACAAAGCCCCAAAGCAGTTTTGTGAATGGAGCTTTGAGCAAGGAGATCTAAAATGGCAGCAAGATGAGCGAGAACACGTGTTTGAGCTGGTGGATGATTTTTTATGGAGGAAGACGAAGTGTGTGGGTGCAAGAATAAGTGGAGGGGACCCACGTGGGGTCCACGAGGCAGGGGCGCGCCTAGGGGGGTGGGCGCGCCCTCCACCCTCGTCGGCACATGGTGGGTCCACCTGGTGTGTTCTCTATGCCAATATTTCTCAAATATTCCAGAAAAAATCATATTAAATTTTCAGGGCATTCGGAGAACTTTTATTTTTGGGGTATTTTTTATTGCAAGGATAATTCAGAAAACTCACAGAAAATACTATTTTTACTTTATTTAATATAAATAACAGAAAGTAAAAAGAGGGTACACAAGGTTGTGCTTCCTAACTTCATCCATCTCATGCTCATCAAAAGGAATCCACTAACAAGGTTGATCAAGTCTTGTTAACAAACTCTTTTCGAATAACATGAAACCGGAGAATTTTCGAATAACACTAGGTTACCTCAACGGGGATATGCACGTCCCCAACAATAAGAATATCATATTTCTTCTTGACAGTAGGAAGGGGAAATTCAAAACCTCCAATAGTAATTGTTGGAATATTTCCAATAGAATTGATACTATGGACTTGAGGTTGTTTCCTCGGAAAATGTACCGTATGCTCATTACCATTAACATGAAAAGTGACATTGCCTTTGTTACAAACAATGACAACCCCCGCAGTATTCAAAAAGGGTCTACCAAGGATAATTGACATACTATCGTCCTCGGGAATATCAAGAATAACAAAGTCCATTAAAATAGTGACGTTTGCAACCACAACAGGCACATCCTCACAAATACCGACAGGTATAGCAGTTGATTTATTAGCCATTTGCAAAGATATTTCAGTAGGTGTCAACTTATTCAAATCAAGTCTATGATATAAAGAGAGAGGCATAACACTAACACCGGCTCCAAGATCACATAAAGCAGTTTTAACATAGTTTCTTTTAATGGAGCATGGTATAGTTGGTACTCCTGGATCTCCAAGTTTCTTTGGTATTCCACCCTTAAAAGTATAATTAGCAAGCATGGTGAAAATTTCAGCTTCTGGTATCTTTCTTTTATTAGTAACAATATCTTTCATGTACTTAGCATAAGGTTTCATTTTAAGCATATTAGTCAAACGCATATGCAAAAAGATAGGTCTAATCATTTCAGCAAAGCGCTCAAAATCCTCATCATCCTTTTTCTTGGATGGTTTAGGAGGAAAAGGCATGGGTTTCTGAACCCATGGTTCTCTTTCTTTACCGTGCTTCCTAGCAACGAAGTCTCTCTTATCATAACGTTGATTCTTTGATTGTGGGTTATAAGGTCAACAGCAGGTTCAATCTCTACATCATTGTCATTGCTAGGTTGAGCATCAACATGAAAATCATCATTAATATTATCACTAGGTTCATGTTCATTACCAGATTGTGTTTCAGCATCAGAAATAGAAATATCATTGGTATTCTCGGGTGTGTCAACAACAGGTTCACTAGAAGCATGCAAAGTTCTATCATTTTTCTTTTTCTTCTTCTTCGAAGAACGAGGTGCATCAACATTAGTTCTCTGAGAATGTTGCTCAATTCCCTTCGGGTGGCCTTCAGGATACAAAAGTTCCTGAGTCATTTTACCCCCTCTAGTCACAACTCTAACAACATTATCATTTTTATTATTATTTAATTCATTGAGAAAATCATCCCGAGCTTTAAGTACTTGTTCTACTTGAGTGGTAACCATAGAAGCATGTTTACTAATAAGTTTAAGTTCAACTTTAACTCTAGACATATAATTACTCAAGTGTTCAATCATATAAGCATTACGTTTCAATTGTCTACCAACATAAGCAATGAAGTTTTCTTGTTTAACAATAAAATTATCAAACTCATCCAAGCATTGGCTAGAAGACTTATAACGAGGAATATCACCTTCATCAAATCTATAGAGAGAATTTACCTTTGCTACCTGTGTTGGGTTATCAAGACCATATATCTCTTCAATAGGTGGTAACTTCTTAACATCTTCAGCTTTAATGCCTTTTTCTTTCATAGATTTCTTTGCCTCTTGCATATCTTCAGGACTGAGAAATAGAATACCCCTTTTCTTCGGAGTTGGCTTAGGAGTTGGTTCAGGAAGTGTCCAATCATTTTCATTACTCAACATATTATTCAATAGCAATTCAGCTTGATCAACAGTTCTTTCCCTGAAAACACAACCGGCACAACTACCCAGGTGGTCTCTGGAAGCATCGGTTAGTCCAAATATCAAGTATTTCATTTTTCTTGAGAGGATGATCAGGCAAAGCATTAAGTAATTGGAGAAGCCTCCCCCAAGCTTGTGGGAGACTCTCTTCTTCAATTTGCACAAAATTATATATTTCCCTTAAGGCAGCTTGTTTCTTATGAGCGGGGAAATATTTAGCAGAGAAGTAATAAATCATATCCTGGGGACTACACACACAACCAGGATCAAGATAATTAAACCATGTTTTAGCATCACCCTTTAATGAGAATGGAAATAACTTAAGGATAAAGTAATAGCGAGTTTTCTTATTATTAGTGCACAGGTTGGCTATGTCATTTAATTTAGTAAGATGTGCCACAACAGTTTCAGATTCATAGCCATAAAAAGGATCAGATTCAACCAAAGTAATTAACTCAGGATCAAATTCCTTATCGGAAATACAAATAGGTGAAGTAGCAAAAGTAGGGTCATATTTCATCCTAGCATTCAAGGATTTTTCTTTAAACTTAGCTAATAATTTCTTAAGATCGGATCTATCATTGCAAGCTAAGAAATCTCTAGCAGTTTCTTCATCCATAACATGACCCTCAGGCACAACAGGCAATTCATATCTAGGGGGAGAATCTTCATCATCACTTTCATCAATATTATCAGTTTCAATGATTTCATTCTCTCTGACCCTAGCAAGTTGTTCATCAAGAAATTCACCTAGTGGCACAGTGTTATCAAGCATAGAAGTATTTTCATCATAAGTATCATGCAAAGCAGAAATGGCATCATCAATGACATGCGACATATCAGAATGAATAGCAGGAGTTGGTGTCACAAGTTTACTCAAAACAGAAGGTGAATCAAGTGCAGAGCTAGATGGCGGTTCCTTACCTCCCCTCGTAGTTGAGGGAAAAATCTTGGTTCTTTTATCTTTCAAGTTCTTCATAGTGATCAGCAGATATAAATCCCAAGTGACTCAAAGAATAGATCTATGCTCCCCGGCAACGGTGCTAGAAAATAGTCTTGATAACCCACAAGTATAGGGGATCGCAACAGTTTTCGAGGGTAGAGTATTCAACCCAAATTTATTGGTTCGACACAAGGGGAGCCAAAGAATATTCTCAAGTATTAACAGTTGAGTTGTCAATTCAACCGCACCTGAAACAGTTAATATCTGCAGCAAAGTAATATGGAAGTAACGGTAACAGTGGCAAAAGTAATAGTATTGGTTTTGTAGTGATTGTAACAATGGCAACAGAAAAGTAACTAAGCAAAGAACAATATGTGAAAAGATCGTAGGCATTGGATCAGTGATGGATAATTATGTCGGATGTGATTCCTCATGCAACAGTTATAACATAGGCTGGCACAGAACTACTCCAGTTCATCAATGTAATGTAGGCATGTATTCTGAATATAGTCATATGTGCTTATGGAAAAGAACTTGCATGACATGTTTTGTCCTACCCTCCCATGGCAGCGGGGTCCTATTGGAAACTAAGGGATATTAAGGCCTCCTTTTAATAGAGTACCGGACCAAAGCATTAACACTTAGTGAACTGGATAACTAGTTGCCGCGGGAGTTTATTGTAACAAATTTATCGAGAATAATATTAGAATATATGTGAATAATACACCTACACATCCTCGACATATATGAACTTCAGCGGATGAGTGGTGGAGCGAACATCCCAACAATGGTGTACACAATCCCAATGATTTACAATTTTACTCATCATTCCTAATTTTCTTGATGTATATTGTTCTATATATCTGCATCATACATATGTACTGAAAAGTTCTACAAATTAATGGGTGTACATTTGTACAACCAAGTCTGTATGCATCCATTTAGCGGATATAATAGTAAATGGACATGGTTTGATGGTATAGTGCATTGTGGCCCTCTGACTTCGGCATACTAATTTGTTGCTTAAATAATGATAAAAAAGGACGGTCTTTTGGATACATTATGTCCAAAATAAGTAATTCAAAAGAAATACTTTTTATGCAGATACTCCAAAAGTATCTCTTCTAAATTAAGAGTATAAACTATCCAAAGGAGACATTTTGTATTCATGCAGATACATGCATTGGTGAATTGAGAGTGTTCTTGACTACAATTGAGGTTTTCTTTTATGGGTGACGATAATTGAAGTTGATCAACCTAGTGATCACTAATCCATGATTTAAGCAACAATACAACTAATTCTAGGAAGAAGGCAGAGTAGTTCATGAGATTCTTGCATGTGTTAACACTGTCCTACATGTGGCAAAAATATAGCGTAATTGTAAAGGTTAAACTTATATAGTCAGCCTAGCTGTGAGAAATGAAACATGAGATTGAAGGACTAATAGGATGGCTCGAAGAATTTCGAGCTCTATCCATCTTTGCAAATCATACAAACTGAAATTGCCTTAAAGGAAGCAGGGATTGTCGATTTAGTTTATAGCTAATCTTTTCTACAGAAATGAATTGCAGGGAAGAATCCACGGGTCTACTTCAAATAGAAGTTGCATGCTTATCCAATCTAACTACTTAAATTTAGAGATGGGAGTGTAAATAAGAAAATAAGTGCACGTGCTCATTCAGTGTAAATAAGAAAATTCAAAGATCAGTGTGAATAGCAAGATACCTAAGAAACAACGAAGTAGTGGTGTTCCTTGCCGAAAAAATTTTGAGCACCTTTTGAGAAAATTCAAAGCCATAAGCTCAGGGTAAGAGGAAGCATGGGAGGATGAAAACTGAAAGCGGTCAACTATTCTAGAGTGCACACTAGTGACAGAGACAACATCTCGAGGATGTGGGCGCATCTCATGATGATGTACTATAGACATGTTTCTAACTACAAATTGGCAGCCAGGGGTGATGTACATGCATCCCCTGCTTTGGTGTCTTATCGTTCTCCTGGCTCAGTTGATTTAAATAGATGAATGGACTTGAAGCTGAAACAGTGGACCTGCAGAGCAGTTTCAACATCGGTATTTAATTGTGGTGGAAAATTGTATCAGATCAAGTCGAGAGGGAGACGAAAAGAAAATATTTGAAACATATTAATAATTGTCGTCGCTATTTACTTGGATCCCTATATGTGTCTGTACTTTTTGAAAGCCATAATGAAAAGCTAAGTGGGGGAGATGAGAAACTGGTGTAGGATGCACCGAGGGAGTGATGGGGATCCAAAGCGCTGCAGTTGATCCTTTTTGGCTCGATCAGTCAACGCTTTGTGCTTGGTGAATGGAATCTATCTGGCACTGAAGAACGACGACGTACCAGTCACTGGCGGTGCCCGTGGATGCACATGCGGCCGAGGTCGATGTACTTGACAGAGACCTGTGGCAGGGCGAGGCCGGGGTGGAGGCCGCCGTCGATGGAGCCCCTGGCGATGGGGCCGAGGTGACCTAGACCAGCCGTTGTGCTGGAGGCAGTGAGCATCGCAGGACAGACAGATTTTGCCGCAGGAGCGCCTCATGCAGAGATGGATCCGACGCCGACGATGCATGCATCACACCAGCAAGGGTTAATCCTGGTAAGCAGCAGGGGTGACTTGGACCGGCGTTGTGCCAGAGGCAGTGAGCAGCGTAGGATGGTCGGGTTGTGTCGGAGGAGCACCTCACGCTGAGATGGATGCCCACCAGGGGATACTGTAGAAAGGGGAAGTTTTTCTATACAGAGGAGCGGTGGATGTGTAAACTTTGCAAATCGCTGAATCAGGGTGAGAGACACTCAGGTTGCGGTGGGCCCTTAGCAAGTAACTGATGCTCATGTGGCAGGGGCATTGTAGGGTTAGTCCCATATGTAAGTCAATTAAACAATGCTGATGTGGCAAGTGTGTTGAGGTGGATACGCTGCATATTGAGATAAATCATGTAGTGGGGGTGAACTTCTTAAGTATATAGGATACACGAACTCCTCAAACTACGGTCATCACCGGTAAGTATCCCGATTATTGTCACTTCGGGGTTAACAGATCATAACACATAAATAGGTGACTATAGACTTGCAAGATCTGATCAAGAACTCACATATAATCATGAAAACATAATAGGTTCAGATCTGGAATCATGGCACTCGGCCCCTAGTGACAAGCATTAAGCATAGCAAAGTAATAGAAACATCAATCTCAGAACATAATGGATACTAGGGATCAAACCCTAACAAAACTAACTCAATTACATGATAAATCTCATCCAACCCATCACCGTCTAGCAAGCCTACGATGGAATTACTCACACACGGCGGTGAGCATCATGAAATTAGTGATGTAGGAAGGTTCATGATGACGATGGCGATGAATTCCCCTCTCCGGAGCCCCGAATGGACTCCGGATCAGCCCTCCCAAGAGAGATTAGGGCATGGCGGCGGCTCCGTACCGTAAAACGCGATGAATCCTTCTCTCTGGTTTTTTTTCTCCCCGAACATGAATATATGGAGTTGGAGTTGAGGTCGGTGGAGCACCAGGGGGCCCATGAGGTAGGGGCGCGCCCGGGGGGTAGGCATGCCCCCACCCTCGTGGACAGGGTGTGGGCCCCCTGGCCTTGATTCTTTCGCCAGTATTTTTTATATATTACAAAAATATTCTCCGTTGATTTTCAGGTCATTCCGAGAACTTTTATTTCTGCACAAAAATAACACCATGGCAATTCTGCTGAAAACAGCATCAATCCGTGTTAGTTCCATTCAAATCATGCAAGTTAGAGTCCAAAACAAGGGCAAAGGTGTTTGGAAAAGTAGATACGTTGGAGACGTATCATTACCTCATCAAGTTCTACTTTCCTCCCACTCACTTCTTTCGAGAGAAACTCCTTCTCTAGAAAGGATCCATTCTTAGCAACGAATATCTTGCCTTCGGATCTGTGATAGAAGGTGTACTCAACAGTCTCCTTTGGGTATCCTATGAAGACACATTTCTCTGATTTGGGTTCGAGCTTATCAGGTTGAAGCTTTTTCACATGGTGTCGTCTCAATGGATTTCGATGGTGCCCTATTTAACGTGAATGCAGTCGCCTCTAAAGCATAACCCCAAAACGATAGCGGTAAATTAGTACGAGACATCATAGATCGTACCATATCTAATAAAGTACGATTACCACGCTCGAACACACCATTACGCTGTGGTGTTCCAGGTGGCGTAAGCTGTGAAACTATTCCACATTGTTTCAAATGAAGACCAAACTCATAACTCAAATATTCACCTCGATGATCAGATCATAGAAACTTAATTTTCTTGTTACGATGATTTTCCACTTCACTCTGAAATTCTTTGAACTTTTCAAATGTTTCAGACTTATGTTTCATCAAGTAGATATACCCATATCTGCTCAAATCATATGTGAAGGTCAGAAAATAACGATACCCGCCGTGAGCATCAATACTCATCGGACCGCATACATCAGTATGTATTATTTCCAATAAGTTTATTGCTCTCTCCATATTTCCGGAGAACAGAGTCTTAGTCATCTTGCCCATGAGGCATGGTTCGCAAGCATCAAGTGATTCCAAAAGCCCATCAGCATGGAGTTTCTTCATGCGCATTACACCAATATGACCTAAACGGCAGTGCCACAAATAAGTTGCACTATCATTATTAAACTTATCTCTTTTGGCTTCAATACTATGAATATGTGTATCACTACTATCGAGATTCAATAAAAAATAGACCACTCATCAAGGGTGCATGACCATAAAAGATATTACTCATATAAATAGAACAACCATTATTCTCTGATTTAAATGAATAATTGTCTCGCATCAAACAAGATATATAATGTTCATGCTTAACGCTGACACCAAATAACAATTATTCAGGTCTAAAACTAATCCCGAAGGTAGATGTAGGGGTAGCATGCCGACCGTGATCACATTGACTTTGGAACCATTTCCCACGCGCATCGCAACCTCGTCCTTAGCCAATCTTTGCTTAATCCATAGCCCCTGTTTCGAGTTGCAAATATGAGCAACAGAACCAGTATCAAATACCCAGGCGCTACTGCGAGCATTAGTAAGGTACACATCAATAACATCTATATCAAATATACCTTTCACTTTGCCATCCTTCTTATCCACCAAATACTTGGGGCAGTTCCGCTTCCAGTGACCAGTCCCTTTGAAGTAGAAGCACTCAATCTCAGGCTTAGGTCCAGACTTAGGCTTCTTCACTTGAGCAACAACTTGCTTGGCATTCTTCTTGAAGTTCCCCTTCTTCCCTTTGCCGTTCTTCTTGAAACTAGTGGTCTTGCTAACCATCAACACTTGATGCTCCTTCTTGATTTCTACCTCCGCAGGCTTTAGCATTGCGAAGAGCTCGGGAATTGTCTTATCCATCCCTTGCATATTATAGTTCATCACGAAGCTCTTGTAGCTTGGTGGCACTGATTGAAGAACTCTATCAATGACACTATCATCAGGAAGATTAACTCCCAGTTGAGTCAAGTGGTCGTGGTACCCAGACATTCAGAGTATATGTTCACTGACAAGACTATTCTCCTCCATTTTGCAGCTATAGAACTTATAGGAGACTTCATATCTCTCAATCTGGGCATTTACTTGAAATATTAACTTCAACTCCTGGAACATCAGATATGCTCCATGACGTTCAAAACATCGTTGAAGTGCCAGTTCTAAGCCATAAAGCATGGCACACTGAACTATCGAGTAGTCATCAACACGTGACTGCCAGGCATTCACAATGTCTGTAGTTGCTGGCGCAGGTGGTACACCTAGCACTGCTTCCAGGACGTAATTCTTCTGTGCAGCAATGAGGATAATCCTCAAGTTACAGACCCAGTCCATGTAGTTGCCACCATCATCTTTCAACTTAGCTTTCTCTAGGAACGCATTAAAATTCAAAGGAACAGTACCACGGGCCATTTATCTACAACAACATAGACATGCAAAATACTATGAGGTACTAAGTTCATGATAAATTAAAGTTCAATTAATCATATTACTTAAGAACTCCCACTTAGATAGATATCTCTCTAGTCATCTAAATGATCACGTGATCATATCAACTAAACCATGTCCTATCATCACGTGAGACGAAGAAATTTTCAATGGTGAACATCACTATATTGATCGTATCTACTATATGATTCACGCTCGACCTTTCGGTCTCAGTGTTCCGAGGCCATATCTGCATATGCTAGGCTCGTCAAGTTTAACTCGAGTATTTTGCGTATGCAAAACTGGCTTCACCCGTTGTATGTGAATGTAGAGCTTATCACACCTGATCATCACGTGGTGTCTCGGCATGACGAACTGTAGCAACAGTGCATACTCAGGGAGAACACTTATACCTTGAAATTTAGTGAGAGATCATCTTATAATGCTACCGCCGTACTAAGCAAAATAAGATGCATAAAGGATAAACATCACATGCAATCAAAATAAGTGATATGATATGGCCATCATCATCTTGTGCCTTTGATCTCCATCACCAAAGCACCGTCATGATCACCATCGTCACCGGCTTGACACCTAGATCTCCATCGTAGCATCGTTGTCGTCTCGCCAACTATTGCTTCTACGACTATCGCTACCGCTTAGTGATAAAGTAAAGCAATTTCATGGCGATTGCATTTCATACAATAAAGCGACAACCATATGGCTCCTGCCAGATGCCGATAACTGTTACAAAACATGATCATCTCATACAACAATTTATATATCGTCATGTCTTGACCATATCACATCACAACATGCCCTGCAAAAACAAGTTAGATGTCCTCTACTTTTTTGTTGCAAGTTTTACGTGGCTGCTACGGGATTCTAGCAAGAACCGTTCTTACCTACACATCAAAACCACAACGATTTTTCGTCAAGTGTATTGTTTTAGCCTTCAACAAATGACCGGGCGTAGTCAAACTCGATTCAACTAAAGCTGGAGAAACAGACACCCACTAGCCACCTGTGTGTGAAGCACGTCGGTAGAACCAGTCTCGTGAACGCGGTGATGTCGGTTTGGGCCGCTTCATCCAACAATACCGCCCAATCAAAGTAAGACATGCTGGTAAGCAGTATGCCTATTATCGCCCACAACTCATTGTGTTTTACTCGTGCATATAACATCTACGCATAGACCTGGCTCGGATGCCACTGTTGGGGAATGCGGTATTTCAAACTTTTTACCTACGATCACGCAATATCTATCTAGGAGATGCATAGAAACGAGATGGGAGAGTGTGTCTACGTACCCTCGTAGACCGAAAGCGGAAGCATTTAGTAACGCGGGTGATGTAGTCGAATGTCTTCACGATCCAACCGATCAAGTACCGAATGCACGGCACCTCCGCGATCAGCACACGTTCAGCTCGATGACGTCCCTCGAACTCTTGATCCAGTTGAGGCCGAGGGAGAGTTCTATCAGCACGACGGCATGGTGACGGTGATGATGAAGTTACCGACGCAGAGCTTCACCTAAGCACTACAACGATATGACCGAGGTGTGTAACTGTGGAGGGGGGCACCGCACACGGCTAAAAGATCAACTTGTGTGTTCTAGGGTGCCCCCCTGGCCCTGCATATAAAGGAGGGAGGGGGAGGCCGGCCGTCCCTAGGGGTGCGCGCAAGGAGAGGGAGTCCTACTAGGAGTACCAATCCTAGTAGGATTCCTCCACAAGGAAGGGAAGGGGAAGGAAGGAGAGGGAGAGGGAGTAGGAAAGGGGGCGCCGCCTCCCTTCCCTTGTCCAATTCGGACTGCAAGGGGGGGCCTACCCTGACTTCCCTCTTCTCTCTCCAACAAGGCCCATGGTGGCCCATTAGTTCCCTCGGGGGGTTCCGGTAACCCCTCCGGCACTCCGTTTTTACCCGAAACAATTCGGAACACTTCCGGTGTCGGAATAACATGGTCCAATATATCAATCTTTATGTCTCGACCATTTCGAGACTCCTCTTCATCTCCGTGATCTCATCCGGGACTCCAAACAACCTTCGTTCATCAAATCAAATAATTCATAATACAAATCTTCATCGAACGTTAAGCGTGCAGACCCTACAGGTTCGAGAACTATGTAGACATGACCGAGACACATCTCCGGTCAATAACAAATAGCGGAACCTAGATGCTCATACTAGCTCCTACATATTCTACGAAGATCTTGATCGGTCAAACCGCATATCAACATACGTTGTTCCCTTTGTCATCGGTATGTTACTTGCCCGAGATTTGATCGTCGGTATCATCATATCTAGTTCAATCTCGTTATGGGCAAGTCTCTTTACTCGTTCTGTAATGCATCATCCCGTGGCTAACTCATTAGACACATTGCTTGCAAGGCTCACAGTGATGTGCATTATCGAGAGGGCCCAGAGATACCTCTCCGATACACGGAGTGACAAATCCTAATCTTGATCTATGCCAACTCAAAAAACACCATCTGGGACACCTATAGAGAATCTTTATAATCAACCAGTTATGTTGTGATGTTTGATAGCACACAAGGTGTTCCTCCGGTATTCGGGAGTTGCATAATTTCATAGTCTGAGGAACATGTATAAGTCATGAAGAAAGCAATAGCAGAAAAACTAAACGATCATTATGCTAAGCTAACGGATGGGTATTGTCCATCACATCATTCTCTAAGGATGTGATCCTGTTCATCAAATGACAACACATGTCTATGGCTAGGAAACTTAACAATCTTTGATTAATGAGCTAGTCAAGTAGAGACATACTAGGGACACTCTGTTTGTCTATGTATTCACACATGTACTAAGTTTCCGGTTAATACAATTCTAGCATGAATAACAAACATTTATCATGATATAAGGAAATATAAATGACAACTTTATTATTTCCTCTAGGGCATATTTCCTTCAGGCACCTCACAATTCGGCCTCCCCCTTTCCTATTCCTATTCGGAGTAGGAAGGGAAGAGGGGGAAGGGGGGATCCTATTCCCTTTTTCCTTTCCTCCTTCCCCTTTCCTTCTCCAATTTGACCAGCCCATATGGGGGCGCACCAGCCCCTTTGTGGCTAGTGTGTTTCCCCTCTTGGCCCATAAGGCCCATATCTTTTGCCGGGGGTGCCCGAAACCCCTTCTGGTGACCCGATAAGTACCCGGTGCTTCCTGGAACACTTCCGGTGTCCGAATACTATCGTCCTATATATGAATCTTTACCTCTCGACCATTTTGAGACTCCTCAGCATGTCCTTGTTCTCATCCAGGACTCCAAACAACATACGGTCACCAAATCCCATAACTCATTTAAAAACAAATCGTCATCGAATGTTAAGCGGCGGACCCTACGGGTTCAAGAACTATGTAGACATGACCGACACACCTCTCTGGTCAAAAACCAATAGCGGAGCCTGGATGCTCGTATTGACTCCTATATATTCTACGAAGATCTTTATCGGTCGTACCATAATGACAACATACGTTATTTCCTTTGTCGTCGGTATGTTACTTGCTCGAGATTCGATCGTCGGTATCTTCATACCTAGTTCAATCTCGTTACCGAGAAGTATCTTTACTCGTTCCGTAATGCATCATCCCGCAACTAACTCATTAGTCACATTGCTTGCAAGGCCTATTATGATGTGCATTACCGAGAGGGCCCAGAGATACCTCTCCGATACTCAGAGTGACAAATGCTAATCTCGATCTATGCCAACCCAACAAACACCTTCGGAGATACCTGTAGAGCATATTTATAATCACCCAGTTACGTTGTAACATTTGATAGCACACAAGGCATTCCTCCGATATCCGGGAGTTGCATAATCTCATAGTCAAAGGAATATGTATATGACATGAAGAAAGCTATAGCAATAAAACTGAACGATCATTATGCTAAGCTAACAGATGGGTCTTGTCCATCACATCATTCTCCTAATGATGTGATCCCATTCATCAAATGACAACACATGTCTATGGTTAGGAAACTTAACCATCTTTGATTAACGAGCTAGTCTAGTAGAGGCTTACTAGGGACACGGTGTTTTGTCTATGTATCCACACATGTATCAAGTTTCCGGTTAATACAATTCTAGCATCAATAATAAACATTTATCATGATATAAGGAAATATAAAATAACAACTTTATTATTGCCTCTAGGGCATATTTCCTTCAGTCTCCCACTTGCACTAGAGTCAATAATCTAGTTCACATCGTCATGTGATTTAGCACCAATAGTTCACATCACCATGTGATTAACACCCATAGTTCACATCGCCATGTGACCAACACCCAAAGGGTTTACTAGAGTCAATAATATAGTTCACATCGCCATGTGATTAACACCCAAAGAGTACTAAGGTGTGATCATGTTTTGCTTGTGAGAGAAGTTTAGTCAAAGGGTCTGCCACATTCAGATCCGTATGTATTTTGCAAATTTCTATGTCTACAATGCTCTACATGGAGCTACTCTAGCTAATTGCTCCCACTTTCAATATGTATCTAGATTGAGACTTAGAGTCATCCATATCAGTGTTAAATCTTGCATTGACGTAACTCTTTACGATGAACTCTTTATCACCTCCATAACCGAGAAATATTTCCTTACTCCTCTAACGATAATTTTGACCGTTATCCAGAGATCTACTCCTGGATCACTAGTGTACCCCTTTGCCAAACTCATGGTAAGGTACACAATAGGTCTGGTATACAACATGGAATACTTTATAGAACCTATGGCTGAGGCATAGGGAATGACTTTCATTCTCTCTCTGTCTTCTGTCGTGGTCGGGTTTTGAGTCTTACTCAACTTCATACCTTACAACTCATGCAAGAATTCCTTCTTTGACTGATCCTTTTGAACTCCTTCAAAATCTTATCAACGTATGTACTCATCGAAAGTCTTATCAAGCGTCTTGATCTATCTTTATAGATCTTGATGCCCAATATGTAAGTAGCTTCACCAAGAAGGTCTTTCTTTGAAAAACTCCTTTCAAACACTCCTTTATGCTTTCCAGAATATTCTACATCAGTTCTGATCAACAATATGTCATGCACATATACTTATCAGAAGGGCCGTAGTGCTCCCACTCACTTTCGTGTAAATACAGGTTTCACCACAAGTCTGTTTAAAACTATATGCTTTGATCAACTCATCAAAGCGTATATTCCAACTCCGAGATGCTTGCACCAGTCCATAGATGGATCGCTGGAGCTTGCACACTTTGTTAGCACCTTTAGGATTGAGAAAACCTTCTGGTTGCATCATATACAACTCTTCTTTAATAAATCCATTAAGGAATGCAGTTTTGACATCCATTTGCCAGATTTCATAAAATGCGGCAATTGCTAACATGGTTCAGACAGACTTTAAGCATCGATACGAGTGAGAAAATCTCATCGTAGTCAACACCATGAACTTGTCGAAAACCTTTTGCGACAATTCGAGCTTTGTAGATAGTAACACTACTATCAGCGTCCGTCTTCCTCTTGAAGATCCATTTATTCTCAATGGCTCGCCGATCATTGGGCAAGTCAATCAAAGTCCATACTTTGTTCTCATACATGGATCCTATCTCGGATTTCATGGCGTGATTTATCGGAATCTGGGCTCATCATCGCTTCCTCATACTTCGTAGGTTCGTCATGGTCTAGTAACATGACTTCCAGAACAGGATTACCGTACCACTCTGGTGCGGAATGTGCTCTAGTTGACCTATGAGGTTCGGTAGTAACTTGATCCAAAGTTTCACGATCATTATCATTAGCTTCCTCACTAGTTGGTGTAGGCATCACGGGAACGGTTTTCTGTGAAGAGCTACTTTCCAATTTGAGAGAAGGTACAATTACCTCATCAAGTTCTACTTTCCTCCCACTCACTTCTTTTGAGAGAAACTCCTTCTCTAGAAAGGATCCATTCTTAACAACAAAGATCTTGCCTTCGGATCTGTGATAGAAGGTGTATGCAACAGTTTCTTTTGGGTGTCCTGTGAAGACGCACTTCTCCGATTTTGGTTCGAGCTTATCAGGCTGAAGCTTTTTCACATAAGCATCACAACCCCAAATTTTAAGAAACGACATCTTACGTTTCTTGCTAAACCACAATTCATACGATGTCGTCTCAACGGATTTAGACGGTGCCCTAAGAAACGTGAATGCAGCCGTCTCTAATGCATAACCCCAAAACGATAGTGGTAAATCGGTAAGAGACATCATAGATCGCATCATATCTAATAAAATACGGTTACGACGTTCGGACACAACATTATGCTGTGGTGTTCGAGGTGGTGTGAGTTGTGAAACTATTCCACATTATTTTAAATGAAGGCCAAACTCGTAACTCAAATATTCGCCTCCGTGATTAGATCGTATAAACTTTATTTTCTTGTTACGATGATTCTCCACTTCACTCTGAAATTATTTGAACTTTTCAAATGTTTCAGACTTGTATTTCATCAAGTAGATATTCCCATATCTTCTCAAATCATCTGTGAAGGTCAGAAAATAATGATACCCACCATGAGCCTCAACACTCATTGGACCGCATACATCGGTATGTATTATTTCCAATAAGTCAGTGGCTCGCTCCATTGTTCCGGAGAACGGAGTTTTAGTCATCTTGCCCATGAGGCATGGTTCAAAGTATCAAATGATTCATAATCAAGTGATTTCAAAAATCCATCTGTATGGAGTTTGTTCATGCGCTTTACACCAATATGACCTAAATGGCGGTGCCACAAATATGTTGCACTATCATTATCAACTTTGCATCTTTTGGCATCAATATTATGAATATGTGTATCACTACGATCGAGATTCAATAAACCATTTACATTGGGTGTATGACCATAGAAGGTTTTATTCATGTAAATAGAATAACAATTATTCTCTGACTTAAATGAATAACCGTATCACAATAAACATGATGCAATCATATTCATGCTCAATGCAAACACTGATAACCCACAAGTACAGGGGATCTATCGTAGTCTTTTGATAAGTAAGAGTGTTGAACCCAACGAGGAGCAGAGGAAAGGATAAGCAGTTTTCAGTAAGGTATTCTCTGCAAGCACTGAAATTAGTGGTAACAGATAGTTTTGTGATAAGGTAATTTGTAACGAGTAACAAGTAATAAAAGTAAATAAGGTGCAGCAAGATGGCCCAATCCTTTTTGTAGCAAAGGACAAGCTTGGACAAACTCTTATATAAAGGAAAACGCTCCCGAGGACACATGGGAATTATCGTCAAGCTAGTTTTCATCACGCTCATATGATTCGTGTTCGGTACTTTGATAATTTGATATGTGGGTGGACCGGTGCTTGGGTACTGCCCTTCCTTGGACAAGCATCCCACTTATGATTAACCCCTCTTGCAAGCATCCGCAACTACAAAAGAAGTATTAAGGTAAACCTAACCATAACATGAAACATATGGATCCAAATCAGCCCCTTACGAAGCAACGCATAAACTAGGGTTTAAGATTCTGTCACTCTAGCAAACCATCATCTACTTATTACTTCCCAATGCCTTCCCCTAGGCCCGAATCATGGTCAATTGTCATGTAGTCGATGTTCACATGACACCACTAGAGGAGAGACAACATACATCTCATCAAAATATCGAACGAATACCAAATTCACATGACTACTTATAGCAAGACTTCTCCCATGTCCTCAGGAACAAACGTAACTACTCACAAATCATATTCATGTTCATAATCAGAGGGGTATTAATATGCATAAAGGATCTGAACATATGATCTTCCACCAAGTAAACCAACTAGCATCAACTACAAGGAGTAATCAACACTACTAGCAACCCATAGGTACCAATCTGAGGTTTTGAGACAAAGATTGGATACAAGAGATGAAGTAGGGTTTGAGACAAACTAAACGATCTCGTTACCGGCAATTCTCTTTAATCGTTCTGTAATGCATCATCCCATAACTAACTCTTTAGTCACATTGCTTGCAAGGCTTATAGTGATGAGCATTACCGAGAGGGCCCAGAGATACCTCTCCGACAATCGGAGTGACAAATCCTAATCTCGATCTATGCCAACTCAACAAACACCATCGGAGACACCTGTAGAGCATCTTTATAATCACCCAGTTACGTTGTGACGTTTGATAGCACACTAAGTGTTCCTCCGGTATTCGGGAGTTGCATAATCTCATAGTCATAGGAACATGTATAAGTTATGAAGAAAGTAATAGCAACAAACTAAACGATCATAGTGCTAAGCTAACAGATGGGTCTTGTCCATCACATCATTCTCTAATGACATGATCCCGTTCATCAAATGACAACACATGTCTATGGCTAGGAAACTTAACCATCTTTGATTAATGAGCTAGTCAAGTAGAGGCATACTAGGGACACTCTGTTTGTCTATGTATTCACACATGTATCAAGTTTCCGGTTAATACAATTCTAGCATGAATAATAAACATTTATCATGATATAAGGAAATATAAATAACAACTTTATTATTGCCTCTAGGGAATATTTCCTACAGGGACAAGCCTGGACGAACTCTTATATAATACAAAGCGCTCCCGGGGACACATGGGAATTACCGTCAAGCTAGTTTTCATCATGCTCATATGATTCGCGTTTGTTACTTTGATAATTTGATATGTGGGTGGACCGGTACTTGAGTGCTGCCCTTCCTTGGACAAGCCTCCCACTTATGATTAACCCCTCTCGCAAGCATTCGCAACTACGAAAGAAGAATTAAGATAAATCTAGCCATAGCATGAAGCTTATGGATCCAAATCAGCCCCTTACGAAGCAACGCATAAACTAGGGTTTAAGCTTCTGTCACTCTAGCAACCCATCATCTACTTATTACTTCCCAATGCCTTCCCCTAGGCCCAAATCATGGTCAAGTGTCATGTAGTCGACGTTCACATAACACCACTAGAGGAAAGACAACATGCATCTCATCAAAATATCGAGCGAATACGAAATTCACATGATTACTTATAACAAGACTTCTCCCGTGTCCTCAGGAACAAACGTAAATACTCACAAAGCATATTCATGTTCATAATCAGAGGAGTAACAATTATCATTAAGGATATGAACATAAGATCTTCCACCGAATAAACCAACTAGCATCAACTACAAGGAGTAATCAACACTACTAGCAACCCACAGGTACCAATCTGAGGTTTTGAGACAAATAACAGATGCAAGATATGAACTACGGTTTGAGAGGAGATGGTGCTGGTGAAGATGTTGATGGAGATTTACCCCCTCCCGATGAGAGGATCGATGGTGATGACGATGGTGATGATTTCCCCCTCCCGAAGAGATGTTTCCCCAGCAGAACAGCTCCGCCGGAGCCCTAGATTGGTTCCGCCCCATGGCGGCAGAGTTTCGTCCTGAGAGCTTGCTTATGATTTTTTTCCAGGACGAAAGACTTCATATAGCCAAAGATGGGCACCGGAGGCCTGCCAAGGAGCCCACGAGGCAGGGGGCGCGCCCAGGGGGTAGGGCGCGCCCCCCATGCTCGTGGATGGTGGGTGGCCCCCCTCTGGTGCTTCCTTCGCCCAATATTTAATTATATATTCTGAAACTGACTTCCGTGAAGTTTCAGGACTTTTGGAGTTGTGCAGAATAGGTCTCTAATATTTACTCCTTTTCCAGCCCAGAATTCCAGCTGCCGGCATTCTCCCTCTTCATGTAAACCTTGTAAAATAAGAGAGAATAGGCATAAGTATTGTGACATAATGTGTAATAATAGCCCATAATGCAATAAATATAGATATAAAAACATGATGCAAAATGGGCGTATCAAACACCAAATAACATTTATTTTGGTCCAACACTAATCTCGAAGGTAGACGGAGTGTGCGATGGTGATCTTATCAACCCTGGAATCAATTCCAACACACATCGTCACCTCGCCCTTAACTAGTCATTGTTCCTTTTGCAATTCTTGTTTCGAGTTACTAATCTTAGCAACTGAACCGATATCAAATACCCTGGGGTTACTATGAACACTAGTAAAGTACACATCGATAACATGTAGATCAAATATACCTCTGTTCACTTTGCCATCCTTCTTATCCGCCGAGTATTTGGGGTAGATCCGCCTCTAGTGACCATTCCCTTTGCAGTAGAAGCACTCAGTTTTAGGCTTAGGTCTAGCTTCGGGTTTCTTCACGGGAGTGGCAACTTGCTTGCCATTCTTTCTTGAAGTTCCCTTTCTTTTCCTTTGCCCCTTTTCTTGAAACTAGTGGTGTTGTTAACCATCAACACTTTATGCTCTTTCTTCATGTCTACCTTCGCCGATTTTAGCATCGCGAGGAGCTCGGGAATCATTTTCGTCACCCCTTGCATATTATAGTTCATCACGAAGTTCCAGTAACTTGGTGATAGTGACTAGAGAACTCTGACAATCACTATCTTGTCTAGAAGACTGACTCCCACTTGATTCAAGTGATTGTAGTACTCAGAAATTCTGAGCACATGCTCACTGGTTGAGCTATTCTCCTCCATCTTGTAGGCAAAGTACTTGTCAGAGGTCTCATACCTCTCGATTCGGGCATGAGTCTGAAATATCAAGCTCTTGGAACATCTTATATTCTCCGTGGCGTTCAAAATGTTTTTGAAGTCCCGGTTCTAAGTCGTAAAGCATGGCATACTAAACTATCAAGTAGTCATCATATCGAGCTTGCCAAACGTTCATAACGTCAGCATCTGCTCCTGCCATAGGTCCGTCACCTAGCGGTGCATCAAGGACATAATTCTTCTGCGCAGCAATGAGGATAATTCTTAGATCAAGGACTCAGTCTGCATCATGGCTACTATCATCTTTCAACTTATTTTTCTCTAGGAACATATGAAAAATAAATGGGGAGCTACATCGCAAGCTATTGATCTACAACATAGATATGCAAATACTATCAGGACTAAGTTCATGATAAATTATGTTCAGTTAATCTTATTACTTAAGAACTCCCACTTAGATAGACATCCCTCAAGTCATCTAAATGATACGTGATCCAAATCAACTAAACCATGTCCGATCATCATGTGAGATGGAGTAGTCATCGATGATGAACACCTCTATGTTGATCATATCTACTATATGATTCACGTTCGACCTTTCGGTCTCCAGTGTTCTGAGGCCATGTCTGTAAATGCTAGGCTCATCAAGTTTAACCCGAGTATCCCGCATGTGCAAAACTATCTTGCACCTGTTGTATGTGAATGTAGAGCCTATCACACCCGATCATCATATGGTGTCTCGGCATGAAGAACTTTCGCAATGGTGCATACTCAGGGAGAACACTTATACCTTGAAATTTAGTAAGGCATCATCTTATAATGCTACCGCTGTACTAAGCAAAATAAGATACATAAAAGATAAACATCACATGCAATCAATATATGTGACATGATATGGCCATCATCATTTTGTGCCTTTGATCTCCACCTCCAAAGCACCATCATGATCTCCATCGTCATTGCCATGACACCTTGATCTCCATCGTAGCGTCGTGGTCGTCTCGCCAACTATTGCTTCTACAACTATCGCTAACGCATAGTGATAAAGTAAAGCAATTACATGGCGTTTGCATTTCATACAATAAAGCGACAACCATAAGGCTCCTGCCAGTTGCCGATAACTTCTACAAAACATGATCATCTCATACAACAATGTATATCACATCATGTATTGACCATATCACATCACAAGATGCCCTGCAAAAACAAGTTAGACGTCCTCTACTTTGTTGCTGCAAGTTTTACGTGGCTGCTACGGGCTTCTAGTAAGAATCGTTCTTACCTACGCATCAATACCACAATGGTGTTTCGTCAAGTTTGTTGTTTTAACTTGAACAAGGAACGGCCATAGTCAAATTCGATTCAACTAAAGTTGGAGAAACAGACACCCGCCAGCCACCTTTATGCAAAACAAGTTGCATGTCTGTCGGTGGAACCGGTCTCATGAACGTTGTCATGTAAGGTTGGTCTGGGCTGCTTCATTGAACAATACCGCCGAATCAAAGTAAGACGTTGGTGGTAAGCAGTATGACTATCACTGCCCACAACTCTTTGTGTTCTACTCATGCATATCATCTACGCGTAGACCTGGCTCGGATGCCACTGTTGGAGAACGTAGCATGCAATTTCAAAAAAAAATCCTATGCTCACACAAGATCTATCTAGGAGATGCATATCAATGAGAGGGGGAGAGTGTGTCCACGTACACTTGTAGACCAAAAGCGGAAGCTTTAGCTTAACATGGTTGATGTATTCGAACGTCTTCTCGATTCAACCGATCAAGCACCGAACATACGGCACCTCCGAGTTCTGCACACGTTCAGCTCGATGATGTCCCTCGAACTCTTGATCCTGCAAAGTGTCGAGGGAGAGTCCCGTCAGCACGATGGTGTGTTGACGGTGATGGTGAAGTGATCCTCGCAGGGCTTCGCCTAAGCACTACGTGAATATGACCGGAGACGTCAACTGTGGAGAGGGGCGCCGCACACGGCTAACAATGTTTGTTGTGTGCTCTAGCGGTGCCCCCCACATATATATAGGTTGGACGGGAGGAGAGGCAGCCAACGGGGCGCCCCAAGTAGGAGGAACCCAACTTGGGCACCTCCCAATTCGGCCTCCCTCCTTTCCTATCCCTATTCGGAGTAGGAAGGGAAGAGGGGGAGGGGGAATCCTATTCCCTTTTTCCTTTCCTCCTTCCCCTTTCCTTCTCCAATTTGGCCAAACCATATGGGGGGTGAACCAACCCCTTTGTGGCTGGTGTGTTTCCCCTCTTGGCCCATAAGGCCCATATCTTTTGCCGAGGGTGCCCGAAACCCCTTCCGGTGACCCGATACGTACCCGGTGCTTCCCGGAACACTTCCGGTGTCCGAATACTATCGTCCTATATATGAATCTTTACCTCTCGACCATTTCGAGACTCCTCATCATGTCTGTGATATCATCTGGGACTCCGAACAACATTCGGTCACCAAATCACATAACTCATATAAAAACAAATCGTCATCGAACGTTAAGTGTGCGGACCCTACGAGTTCGAGAACTATGTATACATGACCGAGACACCTCTCCGGTCAATAACCAATAGCAGAACCTGGATGCTCATATTGGCTCCTACATATTCTACGAAGATCTTTATCGGTCATACCGTAATGACAACAAACGTTATTCCCTTTGTCATCGGTATGTTACTTGCCCGAGATTCGATCATCGGTATCTTCATACCTAGTTCAATCTCGTTACCAGCAAGTCTCTTTACTCGTTCCGTAATGCATCATCCCGCAACTAAGTCATTAGTCACATTGCTTGCAAGGCTTATTATGATGTGCATTACCGAGAGGGCCCAGAGATACCTCTCCGATACTCGGAGTGACAAATCCTAATCTCGATCTATGCCAACCCAAGAAACACCTTCGGAGAAACCTGTAGAGCATCTTTATAATCACCCAGTTACGTTGTGACGTTTGATAGCACACAAGGCATTCCTCCGGTATCCGGGAGTTGCATAATCTCATAGTCAAAGGAATATGTATATGACATGAAGAAAGCTATAGCAATAAAACTGAACGATCATTATGCTAAGCTAACGGATGGGTCTTTTCCATCACATCATTCTCCTAATGATGTGATCCCATTCATCAAATGACAACACATGTCTATGGTTAGGAAACTTAACCATCTTTGATTAATGAGCTAGTCTAGTATAGGCTTACTAGGGACACGGTGTTTTGTCTATGTATCCACACATGTATCAAGTTTCCAGTTACTACAATTCTAGCATGAATAATAAACACTTATCATGATATAAGGAAATATAAAACAACAACTTTATTATTGCCTCCAAGGCATATTTCCTTTACTCTGGCCCCCTCCCCTCAAGACATCACACTATATCTAGTCACTAGTTGTTAACGCGACGTACATGTATGCTATAATAATCATTTGTATTTGATAATCACATATACATGAAACCTGCATTTGATCATGAAAATTTTATTTTTGATGTTTACGCCTTAATATTACCTTCATGGTATACAATTTGTAGGCATGGACTTATTCATTTTATTATACATAGCCATTGAGCCCATTGTACTCAAGATGGGAATGGGTCGAGTCGGCACGCTGGGTTGCTGGCCTGGCCTAAGAATTCAAGGCTAATGGGCCAAGTGGGTTGGCCTTAAATTATATACGGGTCAGTGGAGCTGGCACTGTGCGGCCAGATGGATCAGATGGGTCGACCCAGCCAAACCGCTATGCCCTAGTCGCTCACAAGCATCTCTGTTGCCATCGGCCGCCCCCAAGCATCTCTACTGCCGCTGGCCACACCCGAGAATCTCTGCCACCGCCAGCATTCCTCCCGCTCTAGGTGCACCTCATGTTCGTTGTCTCTGTCGCCATGTCATGGTCCCGGTTGCCATCGAGCTCGCCATCCCAGTCGTCGTCAAGCTTTCCATCCCATTCCTCTTCAACTTGTCCAACTCGCCATCCAGGTTGTCGGCTTCCTCCCCTTCCCAGTGCAGCTACAAGCCAAGAACGGGTAGCTTCCAATGTCTAGTTCCTCCCGCTCCTACTGCAATTATGTTGGTTGTTTCTATAAGTAGTGATTATCAGGTTGATCCCTATTTATTGATCTTGATCTACTTATGAACCTCTACTTAAATCTGCGTAAGTGATTGTGGACAATTCCCTTGTATTTTCTGGAACAGAAATACTGATTATGAGGTTGATCCTCATTTTATGTTTGCAGTTTGAGATTGCTTAAATCTACGTAAGTGCTTGTGTACAATTCCCTTGTATTATTCTCTGGTTGAGATGAATCTTCTTATGAACCTCTACTGTTATGTTCCATACTGAGAGTTGATCCCAGCACATTCCATTTTTTATGGTTGCGCGTCTGTGTAATGTTGTATGGATAATGATGGATGTACATGTTGTTCAGTACCTGGAGAATTTGGGTAATTCTTGTCATTTCTAGTACTTGGATGATACCTCACCAGTGTTAGTGAAATATTTTGGTTGTCATAATGTAATCTAACCATCTGAATATTCGTAGTTGTTAAATGTTGTTTTGATAAGGAGCTTACCAGTTACAAGCAAAAATACATGTAGTTCACAAACCATGCGCCAACATGATCAGAAATTGACATATCAAATAATATACTTTTTGTACTTAATTAGTTTAAAGAAGTTATAAAATTTGGGCATTACATCTGGTGTTAATTTTGAAAGTTGATGATGCTCTCTAATGATCCTATATATATATATATCCCTGTGATAAAAAACATGGAAGAGGAAGAAGGGGACCATGAGGCATACCAAAGTGGTGGTTCACTGTTGATATCTGGTGCGACAATGACAAGGGCTCAACCACGCCCCAGGGGTGTCTCCTTCTTTGCTAAACATTTGAAGAGCTTATCATGGTGAGCATTTTTAGTCTTTCTTTTTCTAGGGATGTAAATTAAGAGTTGATAAGTTATTATCTAAATGCAATGTTAACACTTGTGTCCTTTACTCCCTAGGACATTCACATGACAGTCATATGGTTGATTGCTAAGAAGATGAGGCCTATGAAGAAGTTGTTGACTATAAATAAGAAGAGGATAAGATGAGGATGATGCTGAAGAAGAAGAAGAAGAAGAAGAAGATAATGTGGATGGAGAGGGAGGAGTTGATCATTGACATGGGATCATTTTCTGAACCATGAAGAAAGTTTTTGTCTAAAGTGTGGAAACAATATGGCCTATCCGTGTTGATGGCATAGTAGTAGCAGCTAAGTGCAAACACTATGCAACGAATATTTGTGCTAAGCATAAACATGGAACAAGTTCATTGCGCAAACACTTGAAGAGATGCAAGAAAAGGAAGAAGGTTCTTAGAGTTTCTGGACAGTTGAGTGCTTCTATCTTGGGTCCGGATGGATTTGAAATGGGACTTTGGACCTTTAATCAATCATTAGCATGCCAAAAACTCATGAGGATGACCAGGTTGCATGAACTGGAATTCTCATTGGTGGAGTATGATGGATTCAGAAGATTTGTCTCCAGTCTAAATCCAAGCTTCAAGATGATATGTAAAAATAGTGAAGGATGGTTGCATGAAAGCATTTAAGGAAGAGAAATGAATTCTTCAAGGGGTGTTCATAAACTCCAAATCCAATATTTCTTTGACTATGGACCTGTGGACATCAAATCAGACAGTGGGGTACATTTGCACCACAACTCATTACATTGATGAGGAGTGGAAGCCGCAAAAGATGATAGTTAAATTGGCATCTACGGAGACGCCACACACAAAGTGTTGCAATGTTCAACGTCATGCTGAATTTCATAAGAGAGTGGAACATTGAAGATAATCGGTTTGCTATGATGCTCGACAATGCATCCAACAATGGTGCAATGATGAAGCTATTGAAGACACATCTCTTACTTCAAAAGATGCTACTTGGTGATGGCAAGTTATTCCACCAATGTTGTGTCGCCCATGTCATAAATCTGATATGTCAAGCAGGATTGGACTTCCTTAGTCCAGTGATCAATATGTTGTATGATAGTGTGAAAAATATCCGAATCTCGCCAAATCGAAAGGAAAATTTTCAATAAATTGTTGAGAAACATGGACTATTGGGAAAACTCCAAGCCTTGATGTGCCAACTTGCTGGTACTCAACCTACATGATGATTGATACAACAAAAGAGTATCGCAGAGTGTTCAACTCTTGGCCATTCAAGACAAACAATTTATCTTCAAGCCATCTTTTGAGGATTGGGAAAAGCCGAAGTTGTTTGCAGGCCGTTGAAGGTATTTTATGAAGCCACTAAAGTGATATCTGGCACAAATATCCAACTGCTAACTTGTATTTCCATGAAATGTGGAAAGTCAAGTTAATCTTGGAGCAACAACATGCATTCTGAGATGGGCATAACGGGAAAATATATGAAGAGAAAAATCAAAAGGTATTGGAAAATGTCATGGTTGACCCTCTGTATTCCAGTAATTTTGGACCCACAATTCAAGTTGAAATATATTGAGTTTTGATTTGGCCTAGAGTTTGGGAATGAAGCTGCAGCAATGATTGCTAAAATAAAGAATGTGTTCCAAGGTTTGTTCGAGGAATACCTCTAATTGATGACAATGGTTCAGATCCCAGATCACAAGGTGGCGACGTTGACATGGTTGTAAGTGATCAAGATCCTATGGCTGATTGGGACCAACATGTCACCCATAGTGATCAATCAACAAATTTAGGTTCAACTAAACTAGATTCATACTTGTCAAAGGTACACATCCGTCAAAGTGATCAATTCTTTATCCTTGCATGGTGGCAGATGAACTCAGGTGAATACCCAACACTGATTCGTATGGCAGCAGATATCTTGGTGGCTCCTGCCTCTATGGTGGCATCAGAGTCTGTCTTCAGCACAGGGAAGAGAGTACTATCAGATTTTCGAAGTCGAATGACCCCAACGACATTTGAAGCTCTTGTTTTCCTACAAGATTGGATAAGGGCCATAGGTAAAGCCATACTACACAAGTTTTTTTTCCTTATTTCTTATTAATGCTTCAAGTTTACAAATTCACGAATCTTTTTTTTCTACAACTGATACTCAGTGTAGCTTGGCTTCAATTCATGGCATTATAATGGACTTGCAAGGTAGTTGACATGTCTTTGTCTTAGAGATGTAGAATGATTTCTTGTTGATGCCCTTAGCATTCTTCCGCATATGTGGTAGCGCATGAATTGACCATTCTTTTGTGGTCGATGTGCTGGACATAGCTGTCCTTGGTTGTTTCATATATGTAATAGAAACCTTCGGTGTTGTTGAATCCTTGATCCTCTAGAATTTACTTAACTGGATAATTTTTCTTGTTTATTATGTGGTAGGAGAAACCTTCAGTGTTGCCAAACTGAATAATATGGCTATTAGTAACTAGCTTTTCTTCAAAAAGTAGCAATGAATCATTCCATCACAAGTTATGCGAAATTCAGAGAACATCAAGTAGTTATTCTCGTTTTGCTATTGTTTGCTAGCTTCCATGCATTATCTAGTTCCTTTCATTATTTGGTTGACAATGATTTTTTAACGTGGGTTTTGTAATCTTGCATTAGTAACTATTCAGTAATTTTAAAATCATAATTTTCATATCTATCTTTAGTTTCCAGTCTCTTGTACGAAAAATTGTGTTTGGGTTATCTTAGTTCATGTCTCTTGTAAACATTGTGTTTGGGCTGTCATTAGTTCCCATCTCCTATAAACATTGGGGCTGTTTGGTGATACTTCCATTTTGCATCATGCTTTTATATTGATATTTATTGCATTACGGGATGTTATTACACATTATAGCACAATACTTATGTCTTTTCTCTCTTATTTTACAAGGTTTACATGAAGAGGGAGAATGCCGACAGCTGCAATTCTGGGCTAAAAAAGGAGCAAATATTAGAGACCTATTCTACACAAATCCAAAAGTCCTAAAACTTCAAGGAGAATTATTTTGGAATATATAAAAAATATTGGGCGAAGAAAGCACCACAGGGGACCCACCAGCCATCCACAAGAGTGGGGGCGTGCCCTACCCCCTGGGCGCGCCCCCAGCCTTGTGGGCCCCCTGGCAGGCCTCCGGTGCCCATATTCTACTATATGGTGTGCTTTGACCTAGAAAAAATCAAAAGGAAGCTTTCGAGACGAAGCACCACCGTCTCGAGGCGGAACTTGGGCAGAACCAATCTAGGGCTCCGGCGGAGCTGTTCTGCTGGGGAAACTTCCCTCCTGGAGGGGGAAATCATCGCCATCGTCATCACCAATGATCCTCTCATCGAGAGGGGTCAATCTCCATCAACATCATCACCAGCACCATCTCCTCTCAAACCCTAGTTCATCTCTTGTATCTGATCTTTGTCTCAAAACCTCAGATTGGTACCTGTGGGTTGCTAGTAGTGTTGATTACTCCTTGTAGTTGATGCTAGTTGGTTTATTCGGTGGAAGATATTATGTTCATATCCATAATGATAATTCTTACTCCTCTGATTATGAACATGAATATGCTTTGTGAGAATTTACGTTTGTTCCTGAGGACATGGGAGAAGTCTTGTTATAAGTAATCATGTGAATTTGGTATTCGCTAGATATTTTGATGAGATGCATGTTGTCTTTCCTCTAGTGGTGTTATGTGAACGTCGACTACATGACACTTGACCATGATTTGGGCCTAGGGGAAGGCATTGGGAAGTAATAAGTAGATGATGGGTTGCTAGAGTGACAGAAGCTTAAACCCTAGTTTATGTGTTGCTTCGTAAGGGGCTGATTTGGATCCATAAGCTTCATGATATGGCTAGATTTATCTTAATTCTTCTTTCGTAGTTGCGGATGCTTGCGAGAGGGGTTAATCATAAGTGGGAGGCTTGTCCAAGGAAGGGCAGCACTCAATTACTGGTCCACCCACATATCAAATTATCAAAGTAATGAACGCGAATCATATGAGCATGGTGAAAACTAGCTTGACAGTAATTCCCATCTGTCCTCGGGAGCGCTTTGTATTATATAAGAGTTCATCCAGGCTTGTCCCTGAAGGAAATATTCCCTAGAGGCAATAATAAAGTTGTTATTTATATTTCCTTATATCATGATAAATGTTTATTATTCATGCTAGAATTGTATTAACCGGAAACTTGATACATGTGTGAATACATACACAAACAGAGTGTCCCTAGTATGCCTCTACTTGACTAGCTCATTAATCAAAGATGGTTAAGTTTCCTAGCCATAGACATGTGTTGTCATTTGATGAACGGGATCACATCATTAGAGAATGATGTGATGGACAAGACCCATCTGTTAGCTTAGCACTATGATCGTTTAGTTTGTCGTTATTGCTTTCTTCATGACTTATACATGTTCCTATGACTATGAGATTATGCAACTCCCGAATACCGAGGAACACTTAGTGTGCTATCAAACGTCACAACGTAACTTGGTGATTATAAAGATGCTCTACAGGTGTCTCCGATGGTGTTTGTTGAGTTGGCATAGATTGAGATTAGGATTTGTCACTCCGATTGTCGGAGAGGTATCTCTGGGCCCTCTCCGTAATGCTCATCACTATAAGCCTTGCAAGCAATGTGACTAAAGAGTTAGTTATGGGATGATTCATTACAGAACGAGTAAAGAGACTTGCCGGTAACGAGATTGAACTAGTTATGAGGATACCGAAGATCGAATCTTGGGCAAGTAACATACCACTAACAAAGGGAACAACGTATGTTGTTATGCGGTTTGGCCGATAAAGATCTTCGTAGAATATGTAGGAGCCAATATGAGCACCCAGGTTCCACTATTGGTTATTGACCGGAGATGTGTCTCGGTCATGTCTACATAGTTCTCGAACCCATAGGGTCCGCACGCTTAACGTTCAATGACGATTTGTATTATGAGTTGTGTGATTTGATGTACCTAAGGTTGTTCGGAGTCCCGTATGAGATCACGGACATGACGAGGAGTCTCGAAATGGTCGACACGTGAAAGCTATATTCGTACATCGGAAAGTTTCCGAGTGATTCAGGTATTTTTGGAGTACCGGAGAGTTACGGGAATTCGCCGGGGGAAGTAGTGGGCCTTAATGGGCCATACGGGAAAGGAGAGAAGGTCCTCAAGGGGTGCCCCCCCATGGCAAGTCCGAATTGGACTAGGGAGGGGGCGGCGCCCCCTTCTCTTTCCTTCTCCCTCTCCTACTCCTTCTCTCTCTCCCCTCTTTGAAAAGGAAGGGGACTCCAACTAGGATTGGGAATCCTAGTTGGACTCTCCCTATAGGCGCGCCCTCCTAGGTCAGCCCACTCTTCCCCCCTCCTTTATATACTGGGCAGGGGGCGCCCCAAAGGCACTCCAAGATTTGTCTTAGCCATATGCGGTGCCCCCCTCCACTATTTTCCACCTCGGTCATATTGTCGTAGTGCTTAGGCGAAGCCCTGCATCGGTAACTTCATCATCACCGTCACCATGCCATCATGCTGACGAAACTCTCCCTCGGCCTTAGGGACGTCACCGACCTGAACGTGTGCAGATCGCGGAGGTGTCGTGCGTTCGGTACTTGCTTGGTTGGATCGCGAAGACGTTCGACTACATCAACTCCGTTACTTAATGCTTCCATTTTCAGTCTACGAGGGTACATAGACACACTCTCCCCTCTCGTTGCTATGCATCTCCTATATAGATATTGTGTGATCGTAGGAATTTTTTTGAAATACTGCGTTCCACAATAGTGGTATCAGAGCCAGGTCTATGCGTAGATGTTATATGCATGAGTAGAACACAAAGGAGTTGTGGGCGTGGGTATATACATATTGCTTGCCGTCACTAGTTGTTTCTTGATTCAGCGGTATTGTTGGATGAAGCGGCCCGGACCGACATTACATGATCGCGTTCATGAGACTGGTTCTACCGACGTGCTTTGCACATAGGTGGCTGGCGGGTGTCTGTTTCTTCAACTTTAGTTGAATCGGATTCAATGAACAGGGTTCTTTCTGAATATCAAAAAGCAATCACTATACCACGTTGTGGTTTTTATGCCATAGGTAAGAACGGTTCTTGCTAAGCCCGTAGCAGCCACGTAAAACTTGCAACAACAAAGTAGAGGACGTCTAACTTGTTTTTGCAGGGCATGTTGTGATGTGATATGGTCAAGACGTGATGAGATATAAATTGTTGTATGAGATGATCATGTTTTGTTAAAGTTATCGGCAACTGGCAGGAGCCTTTTGGTTGTCTCTTTATTGCATAAGATGCAAGCGCCATACAATTGCTTTACTTTATCGCTATGCGATAGCAGTAGTTGCAAAAGCAATAGTTGGCTAGACGACCATATGACGACACGTTGATAGAGATCAAGATGACGGATATCATGGTGTCATGCTGGTGACGATGGAGATCATGACAGTACTTTGGAGATGGAGATCAAAGGCACAAGATGATGATGGCCATATCATGTCACATATTTTGATTGCATGTGATGTTTATCTTTTATGCATCTTATTTTGCTTAGTAAAACGGTAGCATTATGAGATGATCACTTACTAAAATTTCAAGGTATAAGTGTTCTCCCTGAGTATGCCCCTTTGCGACAGTTCTTCGTGCAGAGACGCCACATGATGATCGGGTGTGATAAGATCTACGTTCACATACAACGGGTGAAAGCCAGTTTTGCACATGCAGAATACTCGGGTTAAACTTGATGAGCCTAGCATATGCAGATATGGCCTCGAAACACTGAGACCGAAAGGTCGAACGTGAATCATATAGTAGATATGATCAACATAGTGATGTTCATCATTGAAAACTACTCCATCTCACGTGATGATCGGACATGGTTTAGTTGATATGGATCACGTGATCACTTAAATGATTGGAGGGATGTCTATCTAAGTGGGAGTTCTTAAGTAATATGATTAATTGAACTTAAATTTATCATGAAGTTAGTCCTGATAGTATTTGCATATCTATGTTGTAGATCAATTGCTCGCATATAGCTTCCCCATTTTATTTATGATATGTTCCTAGAGAAAACTATGTTGAAAGATGTTAGCAGCAATGATGCGGACTAGCTCCGTGATATGAGGATTATCCTCATTGTTGCACAGAAGAATTATGTCCTTGATGCACCACTAGGTGACAGACCTATTGCAGGAGCAGATGCAGACATTATGAATGCTTGGCAAACTCGGTATGATGACTACTTGATAGTTTAGTGCGCCATGCTTTACGGCTTAGAACCAGGACTTCAAAGACGTTTTGAACACCACGAAGCGTATAAGATGTTCCAAGAGCTGAAATTGGTATTTCAAACTCATGACCGAGTCGAGAGGTATGAGACCTCTGACAAGTAATTTGCCTACAAGATGGAGGAGAATAGCTCACCAAGTGAGCATGTGCTCAGAATGTCTGAGTACAACAATTACTTGAATCAAGTGGGAGTTAAAATTCCAGATAAGATAGTGATTGACAGAGCTCTCTAGTCTCTATCACCAAGTTACTAGAACTTCGCGATAAACTTTAATATGCAAGGGATAACGGAAATGATTCCCAAGCTCTTCGCGATGCTGAAATTGGCAAAGGTAGAAATCAAGAAAAAACATCCAAGTGTTGATGGTTGACAAGACCACTAGTTTCAAGTAAAAGGGCAAGGGAAAGAAAGGGAACTTCAAGAAGAATGGCAAGCAAGTTGCCACTCCCATGAAGAAGCCCAAAGCTAGACCTAAGCCAAAAACTAAGTGCTTCTACTGCAAAGGGAATGGTCACTGGAAGCGGAACAACCCCAAATACTTGGCGGATAAGAAGGATGGCAAAGTGAACAAAAGTATATTTGATATACATGTTATTGATGTGTACTTTACTAGTGTTCATAGTAACCCCAGGGTATTTGATACTGGTCTAGTTGCTAAGATTAGTAACTTGAAATAGGAGTTGCAAAATGAAGAGATACTAGTTAAGGGCAAGGTGACGATGTGTGTTGGAAATGATTCCAAGGTTGATAAGATCACCATAGCACACTCCTTTTACCTTCGGGATTAGTGTTGAACCTAAAATAAATGTTATTTGGTGTTTGCGTTGAGCATGAATATGATTGGATCATGTTTATTGCAATACGGTTATTCATTTAAGTCAAATAATAATTGTTGTTCTGTTTACATGAATAAAACCTTCTATGGTCATACACTTAATATAAATGGTTTGTTGAATCTCGATCGTAGTGACACACATATTCATAATATTGATGCCAAAAGATGCAAAATAGATAATGATAGTGCAACATACTTGAAGCACTACCATTTAGGTCATATTGGTGTAAAGCGCATGAAGAAACTCCATGCGGATGGACTTTTGGAATCACTTGATTATGAATCATTTGATGCTTGCGAACCATTCCTCATGGGCAAGATGACTAAGACTCCATTCTACAGAACAATGGAGTGAGCCACTGACTTATTGGAAATAACACATACCGATGTATGCGGTCCGATTCGTGTGGAGGCTCGCGGCGGGTATTGTTATTTTCTGACCTTCGCGGATGATTTGAGCAGATATGAGTATATCTACTTAATGAAACACAAGTCTGAAACATTTGAAAAGTTCAAAGAATTTCAGAGTGAAGTGGAGAATCATCGTAACAAGAAAATAAAGTTTCTACGATCTGATCACGGAGATGAAATATTTGAATTACGAATTTGGCCTTCAGTTGAAACAATGTCGAATAGTTTCGCAACTCACGCCACCTGGAACACCACAGCGTAATGGTGTGTCCGAACGTCATAACCGTACTTTATTAGATATGGTGTGATATATCATGTCTCTTACAGATTTACCACTATCGTTTTGGGGTTATGCATTAGATATAGCTGCATTCACGTGAAATAGGGCACCGTCTAAAAATCCGTTGAGATGAACTGTGGTTTAGCAAGAAACCTAAGTTGTAATTTCTTAAAGTTTGGGGTTGCCATGCTTATGTGAATAAGTTTTAGCCTGATAAGCTCAAACCCAAATCGGAGAAGTGCGTCTTCATAGGATACCCAAAAGAAACTGTTGGGTACACCTTCTATCACAGATTCGAAGGCAAGATCTTTGTTGCTAAAAATGGATCCTTTCTGGAGAAGGAGTTTCTCTTGAAAGAAGTGAGTGGGAGGAAAGTAGAACTTGATGAGGCAATTTTACCTTCTCCCGAATTGGAAAGTAGTTCATCACAGAAATCAGTTCCAGTGATGCCTACACCAATTAGTGAGGAAGTTAATGATGATGATCATGAAACTTCGGATCAAGTTACTACCGAACCTCGTAGGTCAACCAGAGTATGTTCCACACCAGAGTGGTACGGTAATCCTGTTCTGGAGGTCATGTTACTTGACCATGACGAACCTACACACTATGAGGAAGCGATGATGAGCCCAGATTCCGCAAAATGGCTTGAGTCCATGAAATCTGAGATGGGATCCATGTATGAGAACAAAGTGTGGACTTTGGTTGACTTGCCCAATGATCGGCAAGCCATTGAGAATAAATGGACCTTCAAGAGGAAGACAGACGCTGATAGTAGTATTACTATATACAAAGCTCGAATTGTCGCAAAAGGTTTTCGACAAGTTCAAGATGTTGACTACGATGAGATTTTCTCACTCATAGCAATGCTTAAGTCTGTATAAATCATGTTAGCAATTGCCACATTTTATGAAATCTAGCAAATGGATGTCAAAACTGCATTCCTTGATGGGTTTCTTAAAGAAGAGTTGTATATGATGCAACAAGAAGGTTTTGTCAATCCTAAACGTGTTAACAAAGTGTGCAAGCTCCAGCGATCCATCTATGGACTGGTGCAAGCATCTCGGAGTTGGAATATATGCTTTGATAAAGTGATCAAAGCATATGGTTTTATACAGACTTGCAGTGAAGCCTGTATTTACAAGAAAGTGAATGGGAGCACTACAACGTTTCTGATAAGTATATGTGAATGGCATATTGTTGATCGGAAATGATGTAGAATTTTTAGGAAAGCATAAAAGAGTGTTTGAAAGGAGTTTTTCAAAGAAAGACCTCGGTGAAGTGATAACCCACAAGTATAGGGGATCGCAACAGTTTTCGTGAAGCCTTTGCAGTCTTGCATACCGAAATTCTTTAGGCAATCTTTGAGATACTTCTCTTGAGATATGAAGATGCCGTTGCGTTGCTGTCGTATTTGAAGACCGAGAAAGAACTTCAGCTCTCCCATCATAGACATTTGATATTGATCTTGCATCATATATCCAAACTCTTCACTGTACTTCTGATTGGTGCAGCCGAAGATAATGTCATCCACATATATTTGGCACACAAACAGTTCACCATCATATGTCTTTGTGAAGAGAGTGGGGTCGAGAGAACCAAGTATGAAGCCTTTGCTCTTCAGGAAGTATTTGAGTGTGTCATACCAGGCCCGAGGGGCTTGTTTGAGGCCATACAGTGCCTTGTTGAGCTTGTATACCATGTCAGGATGTTTTGGATCTTCAAAGCCAGGAGGTTGTGCAACATACACTTCTTCTTTGCCAGGGTGTGGAGGTTCCTCATGCCAGCATGCCCAAGCCTCCGATGCGAGAGCCAGCATTCTGAATCTTTTGCTAGAAGACATACGGCAAGCTGTGGTCCTACTGAGAAATCTACCACGTACAAATCATCTTTACGATACCCTTCAAATACTAGAGACTTGTCAGATTCCATTAGAACAAGGCAATGATATTTTCCAAATATTACGATCATGTTTAAATCGCAAAGCATTGAGACAGACATTAAGTTGAAGCCAAGGGATTCAACAAGCATGACTTTATCCATGTGTTGATCCCTTGAGATTGCAACTCTACCTAGACCCAATACCATACTTTTACCAATGTCAGCAAGTGTGATGTGGCTCTTGTCGGATGGACGTAAGGTTGAGTCCATAAGAAGGCTTCTTTTGCTAGTCATGTGATTTGTACGCCCACTATCAATACTCCATTCTAAAGACGCTGGTGTCGTACCCTATAGTGCAGTTAGGGGGATAGGCTTCACGAAGAGCATTGTGAAGTAAAAACATTTGACGAACCAGTGGGTTATGAAAGCTTAGATCCAGATTAGGACTAATAGGGAGAGTAGCAAGCGATTCAGGAACGAAGTACATAGTAAGACCATTCGGGCATTTGATCTTGCGCCCTACAAGATGTTTAAGGTCCCCAGCAATAGCATCAGACGATTTTGGTTTTCTGCTGGAGACCTTTCCCTGCAAAAGAGAGTTAAGCTTTCTTAGCCACCCACATCTTCAAGGGTGGCTTAGAAGCAATAAGTCTAAGTGCAGCATCTGAGAACTTTGGCTTTGGAGCCCTGGCAAACAGTCTTGCAGGCGGACAATGGTACTCATAAGAATAAGCAGAATAGTTCTTGGTCTTATGAACATGGCGGTTTGATGAACCGCTCTCATATTCATATGCCTGAGTATGGTTTCCCTGCAAAACATTTACGTTAGTGCGACTCAGGTGAGTCCTCTATCTGTATGAAGCCTTTGGACCGTATGAAGCCTTTGGTCTGAGGTTTCTCTTCTTCACGTGAGGTGTCATGATGACATTCACAGGAAGATTCTCCAGACACCTTTTCGGAACCCAGATCTTCTTCATAGGCGGTCCATTCCTGCAGTTAGTACCAATGTACCTGGCAAACACTTCACCATTCTGATTCTTAAACAGTTTATAGTTTGCATCAAGGGATTCATCAATGATAATGGGGTTAGCACAAGTGAAGCCAGATAGATTGGATGGATCTGCTAAAGGTTCCTTTGCAGCAACCCACGTGGTTTTCGGGTACTGCTCAGGTTTCCAGTAAGAGCCATCAGCATTCATTTTCCTTACGAACCCAACACCCTCTTTCCTCGGGTTTCGGTTCAGAATCTGCTTTTTGAGGACATCACATAGTGTTTGATGCCCTTTAAGACTTTTGTACATCCCTGTTTCAAGCAATGTCTTCAACCTAGCATTCTCATCAGCAATAGAGGTGGTGTCCTCAGCAGAGGGGTTAGTTACCACATCAACAGTTGAAGATATTGCAACAGTAGTAGCAGTAGAACATTCAGCAACAGAAGTAGCATTATCACGCTCAATGCATTTAAGACATGGTGGTTCAAATCCTTCCTGAGCAGAACTGATCTGTTTGGCGCGAAGTGACTCGTTTTCCTTTTGAAGATCTTCATGAGCCGCTCTCAATTTCTCAAGATCTTGCTTCCTTTGAAGATAATCATAGGAAAGCTTTTCATGAGTTGTTGAGAGAGTTTCATGACAACATTCAAGTTCCTCATACTTAACGTGAACATTTTTTATGTCTTCAGTTAAGGATTCAGATCGAGTCATTTCAGCACCTAATAGATCATCGCTTCTGTCTAACAGTTTTTGAATATCTTCCATAGCTTTCTGTTGTTCAGTTGCAATTTTAGCAAGTGTTTTGTAGCTGGGTTTTGAACCACAATCAGAGTCATCGTCACTAGATGTTTGATAGTGAGTAGTGCGTGTGTTTACCTTGGCACCGCGTGCCATGAAGCAGTAGGTAGAAGCGGAGTAGTCCTTGTAATTTGCATCGGTGTCAGTGATGAAGTCATTGTCTTCAGTGTTGAAGATGGACTTGGCAACGTATGCTGTAGCCAGACTTGCGACGCATGAATCAGACTCCTCCTCAGACTCCACCTCCGCCTCCTCAGAAGCAGACTCCTCCTCTGAATCCATTTCCTTGCCAACAAATGCACGTGCCTTGCCAGATGAGCTCTTCTTGTGTGATGAAGACTTTGAGGAAGACTTGGAAGAAGACTTTGAGTATTTCTTCTTCTTGTTATTGTCAGAGTCATATTCCTTGCTCTTCTTCTTCTTTTTGTTCTCATTGTCCCACTGTGGACACTCAGAGATGAAGTGGCCAGGTTTCTTGCACTTGTGACATGTTTTCTTCTTGTAGTCGTGAGCAGAAGCTTCATCATTCCTTGAGCTTGATCAGGAAGACTTTCTGAAACCTTTCTTCTTGGTGAATTTTTGGAACTTCTTCACAAGCATAGCAAGTTCCCTTCCAATGTCTTCAGGATCATCCGAACTGCTGTCAGATTCTTCTTCAGATGAGGAGACAGCTTTTGCCTTCAAGGCACGAGTTCGCCCATAGTTTGTACCGTAGATATCTCTTTTCTCAGAAAGCTGAAACTCATGTGTGTTGAGCCTCTCAAGTATGTCAGACGGATCGAGTGTCTTGAAATCAGGACATTCTTGAATCATCAGGGCTAGGGTGTCAAACAAACTATCAAGTGATCTCAGTAGTGTCTTGACGACTTCATGTTTGGTGATCTCAGTAGCGCCGAGGGCTTGAAGCTCATTTGTGATGTCAGTGAGTCGGTCAAATGTGAGCTGGACATTCTCATTGTCATTTCGCTTGAAGCGGTTGAAGAAGTTGCGAAGGACACTGATTCTCTGATCTCTCTGGGTTGAGACGCCTTCATTGACCTTGGAGAGCCAGTCCCAGACCAGCTTAGATGTTTCCAAAGCACTCACACGGCCATACTGTCCTTTGGTCAGATGACCACAGATGATATTCTTGGCAGTAGAGTCCAGTTGAACAAACTTTTTGACATCAGCAGCAGTGACACCTTCTCCAGCCTTGGGAACGCCGTTCTTGATGACATACCATAGGTCGACGTCAATGGCTTCAAGATGCATGCGCATCTTATTCTTCCAGTAGGGATATTCAGTTCCATCGAAGACGGGGCACGCAGCGGAGACTTTAATTATCCCTGCAGTCGACATAGCTAAAACTCCAGGTGGTTAAACCGAATCACACAGAACAAGGGAGCACCTTGCTCTGATACCAATTGAAAGTGCGTTATATCGACTAGAGGGGGGGAATAGGCGATTTTTATGAAAGTCTTCAAAACGTGGAAGTTATGAAGACAAACGATAGAAATAAACCTATTACCCTGCAGCGGAAGGTAGACTACACTAGGCAAGCCATAGTCAAGTATTCAATAGAGTGAAAGCACAATGACTAATAGCAGCAATGTAGTAAGGATCAGGTAGGAAGATATTGTGAAGCCACACAGAACACGCAGTCACTCAGTGAAGACAAAAGATAGTGCGAACATACAATGACTTCACAAGGAGTAACAGTAAGTAAAGGGAAGGGAAGATGAAACAAGTGACTCGCTGAAGACAATGATTTGTTGGACCAGTTCCAGCTGCTGTGACAACTGTACGTTTGGTTAGGGCGGCTAGGTATTTAAACCTTAGGACACATAGTCCCGGACACCAAGTCCTGAACACGCAACTCAGGACACCCAGTCCTCACCGTATTCCCCTTGAGCTAAGGTCACACAGACCTCGCCCAATCACTCTGGTAAGTCTTCAAGGTAGACTCCCAAACCTTCACAGACTTCGTTCACCGGCAATCCACAATGTCTCTTGGATGCTCAGAACGCGACACCTAACCGGCTGGAGGATGCACAGTCCTCAAGTGTAATAAGTCTTCAGATCACACAGACAAGAAGACTTAAGTGATGCCTAATTCTCTTTGGCTTTGGGTGGTTAGGGCTTTATCCTTGCAAGGAATTCTCTCTCAAAGGCTTCGAGGTGGGTTTCTCTCAAACGACAAAAGCCGTACTCTGAATCTGAGCAGCCAACCGTTTATGGTTGTAGGGGGTGGGCAATTTATAGCCACTTGGCAACCCGACCTGATTTGTCTGAAATGACCCTGGGTCACTAAGGAACTGACACGTGTTCCAACGGTCAGATTTCAAACTCACACGGCAACTTTACTTGGGCTTCAAGCAAAGTTGACTTGCCCGACTCTGGACAAGATTTGCTCTCAAAGTCTTCACTCGAAGACATAGGTTTTGTTTAAGCATCACTTCAGTCATTCTAACTGGTTCTCTTGGACCCCACTTAACAGTACGGTGGTTCCTATGACTCAACACAGAAGAAAGAGAACTACGAAAGATCTAAGTCTTCGAGCTCCATAGGCTTCATGTGGTGTCTTCTCTTGTCATAGTCTTCAATGTGAGTATCTTCATATACCACCTTTGACTTCAATGTCTTCATACATTTTTAGGGGTCATCTCTGGTAGGAAAACCGAATCAATGAGGGACTTCTACCTGTGTTATCCTGCAATTCTCACAAACATATTAGTCCCTCAACTAGGTTTGTCGTCAATACTCCAAAACCAACTAGGGGTGGCACTAGATGCACTTACACCTACATCTGCTAGTCTACCCTGTAAGAGTTCGCACGACTTAATCAACTATGCTAGAGCCCATAATAGCTTGTGGCTGCACACGGAAGTTTCTAGTATGAATAGTCTCATGATCCCTTTGAGCCTGGGTGGCGGTCCAAAAGAAAACAGGCAAGTCCTGGAATACCCAGGTGCCTCAATCCACCCAGATGTGTGTTTAAGTTGCCACCTTAGATAAACCATTAATTAACAAACTCACATTTGTCATGGATATCACTCACCCAATCCACGTCTACTAGCATAGCATGGCATAATAAGCAAACGTAGAAGTAACTCCCAAAGGTTTGTAAGTAAACAGGTAATAGGTACTACCTCAACTACTTCCCATCCCACAATTTAATTAGATCCTAATCATGCAATGTGTGAGGATTGATCTAATGCAATAAAACTGGGTAGTAGGAAAGGTATGATCAAAGTGTTACTTGCCTTGCTGATGATCCGGGAAACCTAGCGATTCGAAGTAACAGGCGGCGCACTCCGGGTATTCTATGGCAGACAAACAAACAAGCATACAATAAGTACTCATCTAATGCACAGGTAAAAGTCAAATAAGAGATCTAACCAGAAGGTTCAACTTAAGAACTCCGGTTTGCAAAAAGAATCAAATCGAACGAAGCAACGAAAGTCAAACGGCGAAAGAAAACAACTTCGTTCTACTAATCTGGATCTAAGGCAAATTTTACAGTAGCAAAAACTTGTTTAAGTTGGTTAAACGGATAGAGGGTTTCGAGACGAAACTCCAGGCGCTTGAATCGCCTGATTCCGATAAACGAGCGAAAAGTTATACTCCCTCCGTCCCGAAAAACATGTCGCGAGGGAAGTTTTGCAAAAAAGCCCTCCAGTTTCTCCCGACCGAACCCGCGCTCCTCGTCTTGCTCCTCCGACAGAATCCCCAGCTCCGCTGCTCCCCGCCGCCGTAACTTCGTTCCTCCACGCCGCCGCAGCTGCCCTGTCCCCGCCGCCGCAGCTCCCCCGCTCCCCCACTCCCCTGCTGCAGCTGCCTGCTGCTCCACCGCCGCAGCTGCCACTCACCTGCCTCACCAAGCTCCCCCCTTCGTCATAAAAATGTTCGATTTCCCCAGCTACCGCCGCGCTCTGCTCCGACTGTGTCGGAACCGGCGTCGGCGACCCCGGAGGCACTGGATCCGGACCACCAACAACAACCTCATGTCTTGGGGTCGAGCGTGGTGGCGGCGGAGCAAGGATGGAGTCCGGCAAGGGCGGTGCAGACCGGCCACGGGGCTCGCTGGAGAAGGAGTTGAGGGATGGCAGCGGCAGCAAGGCCATGGAGGCAGGGTCGACGGAGTGGCGGACGGCAGAGCAGGGCCTTGGCGGCTTGGCTGTAGGCGGGCGCTCGATGCGTCGTTCCCGCGCAATAGAAGTAGGGGAGGCCGGCGGGGTCTTGGATGGCGACGTGGGACCTGACGGCAGCTTGGCGCGGGCGCCGAGGCCGCCGGAGTTGGCCCCTCCGGTGGTAGCGCGGGGAGGCACGGCGCGGAAGGGAGGAGGCGGGCGACGGGAGGCTGCAGGGGTGACGCGCTCGGGGAGGGAGAGTGGGGATCGGGAAGGAGGGGGATGGAGCTCGCGGCGGCCATTGACACCCAGTGCATTGGGATGGATGTAGGAGAGGTGCGTGCTTGCTTGCTTGCTGACCACCATGGTTCTGTCTCTATTCTTTGTCCTGTAAGTGCTGGTGTTGCTTCTTCAGATAAGTGGCATGGAAGTGCTGGTGTTGCTTCTTCGATCTGCTGTAGCCCAAGGAGTAGGAGGTCCTGGTGCTGGAGGATGCACATGGCAAGACCAATCTCAAGGGCCTCTCCAAGGTTTACTCTGCTCTAACAAATCAGCCTCTTTTCAAATTACACAGAGAATTGCAGAAAAGTTATGTTTGTTGTGTGTATCACAAATTCAGTTTTAGTTCCAGTGAAGTTTCTTTTCCTTTAAGTTTATTCTTATCAAAAACAAATTCAACTAACCAGCCTCTAGAGCATGTAGTTTCCCAATAATCTTATCTGGCACTTCTTTGGATCTGTTAATAAGCACACACCTCAATTTTGTAAGCTTAACAATATTGGATGGTAGCTCTTTTACACCAGTTGCCCTCAAATCCAGCATCTGCAGACGGCGTAGTTCAATTGAGTATCTTGCAGTTGTTCAGACATTCTAAAAAATAATGAAATGTAAAGACTTAGTTCTGCTAGCCTGAGGATTATAATCAAAGACTAGCTTAACAATTGATGGAACATGTCAATTACACAGCAGTTTATAGTCAGGAAAAATATGACATGGTCTTACTTTCACTAGTTCATTCAGGAGAGGCAAATGGGGTCTTCCAAAGATTGGATGACATAACTAGACAAGCATACAGATTAGCAAAGGCCTTGCTTGCCAAGAGATAATCAATCTCGGTAGCAATGCAACAAGCAAGTGATATCAAGTGATATCAACAAGCAAGTGATCTGACCAAGCCAGCAATGAATAGTGAACATTGGTAGAGTTTTGCTTGATGTTATATTGTTGTCCCAGTTTGAAACTGAAAATTTGCAAGAGTTTTGCTTCATTTTTTTCTATTCACAGTACAAGTCCAAACCTGTATTGACAGTACATGTTCTATTTTTCTATTGTTGATCAGATCTATATTTGGATTATAAGTTAGCCCAAATTCAGTTTTAATCCAAATTATTCAAATAAATCCAAATATTTTAAATTAATTCAAATAACTAAAATCAATTCAAATAAATCCAAATAACCCAAATTAATATAAATAATCCAAATTAATCCAGTTAATCTAAATAACCTAGATAATTCAATTAATCCAAATAACCCAAATTCCAATAAATTCCAGTGAGGAGTTGATATACAAGGATTAGACAAGGCATACACAAGGACATGACATAATGGCCTCTTTGTCCCCTTTTGACACAAGATTACACAAGACATACACAAGGAGCACTTGGTATCAACAACTACCTGACTACATGACATAAGGGCCTCTTTGTCCCCTCTTGGCTACATTCTTTTCCTTTCTCTGGCCATTTCTTCACTTCACTTCCCTTCCCTTTAATTTTCTTTCTTTTCCCTTCTCTAGCCAATTCTTTCCTTTCATTTTCTTTTCCTATTGCAATTTCCATTTCTTCTATAATGGCCCTAGTATCAACAACTACCTGACTATCGCAATATACACCAGTTATTTCCATTCCAGCATTCTGAAAGCGATCCTTGTGCAAGTGGGGCAACTTATATTGATTTCCTCCCTTGTCTTTCATAACTTCAAACATAACTGCTTCTAATGTGATAAAGCTTCTGTGCAACTTGTCAGGATCGTAGTTCTCGAATTCCTCTTCCACACCCTGTACCAGTTCCTGGATGTTTGTAGGTGATCTGCAGTCGGTTAGAGACTGGAGAGAGTTATGGAAGCAGAGGTCCAACCAATTTAACTCAGGGCTATTTGGGGGTTGTTGTAGCAATCGGATGTCAAGATCAGTTTGTTCCACAGCTTCTCGAAAAGCTAAATCATTGGGAAGGACATGAGGCTTTGCGTTATCCTGTTGGATGAATATTGTTGCTCCCTCATCATCGTCAGGCCACTTATCCTGAATTGCCGGGATAACCTTACTGATTAGATAATCTCTGCACACAGGCCTGGTTACTTTCACTGATGTCAACACTTTTGTTCCCTTTGTTCTGTTTTGACTTGTTCGCTTTGCCTCAGTCTCTTCGACAAATGCCCAAATGTCGATCTTCCCATCGAATGTTAGCTCCCCCTCATTGTTATATCGAGGCTTGGCAACAGCTGTTAGGAACATCACCTTCCAAATGCTGTGAGTGTTTGACACGGTGCGCTTCGGTTCGGGTTCTCCTGGAAGTACATAGTAACTATTCTTCACTCTCGTCATGTCAAACCACTTCTCATCGATGTGAACCATATTCGTCATTGGTTTTAACATAGCCCGAGAAGTTGAGATCGAATTGTCATCGACCATGGACATACAAAATTTCAATCTCGCAAGCTTGTTCTCTAGCTTGAGGTGAGGCTTCACGGTGCTTGTGATGCGGTTGAGCTCATTCAACTAGAACCTCTTATGTAGGGTCGATCAGGCCACACCTAGAGACCGTGCCAGAGATCGAATTGTTCTTCTTTTATTCAGTGGGATTGTTGAGGTCCTCTCTAGATCCAGCTCCTTTCTCTTTTGGCCAGACCTTCCTGGCTTCTTGCTTGAGACATCTACTTCTTTGCCATCGGCAATTTGCTTTTTAGCCTGTTCCCAGATTCTTTCAACAGATCGTACACTTATGTCCAACGGGTTTGAGACTAGCAGCTTGTCGTCTGGTTGAATAGACCCATCTCTGAGTTCGATTACCAGCAAGGCAAAGTAAACACCATGCCTCTCCTTATCTGACAATTCTCTTCTCTTCTCTTGAAGTATCCAATTCATAACTTCATCCTCTTCTTCTTGAGCTTCATCCTCTTTCCCTTCATCTTCTTGAGGCATCCAGTTCATATCTTCATCGTCTTCCTCTTGAGGCATCAAGTTCAAATCCATAACTACATTCTCTGCCACTTGAGGTTCCTCCTCTTGAGGCATCAAATTCAAATTAATACCTTCATTGTCTTCCTCTTGAGGCATCATGTTCAAATCCATACTCCTGCTATCAATGACAAAAGATGAGTACATCATGGTACCATAACAAGGATATACACACAAAAAATGAGTAGAATGACAGGAGCATTGCAAGCATTACAAAAATGTGAACTACTGACTAAGAAATGTTATGACTAAGAAATGAAGCTGCTCCCTTGTAACACCATTTCATTTCTTATGAAACTTCCAACTCCTGTCATTTCAGAAAGAACTCCAATCCATCATGACCAATTTTGAAGTTTATGTCATTAGTTTATCAACTTCATTTTTTATGACTAATTTTGCTTAACTTTATGTAATGCTGTTAAGTGATCTGCTGCTGTTTGTGGTACAACTCCTGTTAATTTCAGAACATTGTGACCTTATTCCCATTGTGAATAGGGCAAGACCCATCTCAAGGGCCTCTCCAAGGTACACTAGTGTCAATAATACGCTTACTCTGCTCTAACAAATGAGCCTCTTTTCAAATTACATAGAGGATTGCAGAAAAGTTATACTCCTCTAACAATTCAGTTTTAGTTAAAGTGAAGTTCCTTGTTCTTTAGGTTTATTCTTATCAGAAACAAATTCAACTAACCAAATTAGTGGTTTTCTATCATTTTGGTATTGCCTAGGTGACTGGGTATATATAGTGGAAATAAACTGAAAAAGAAGAAAAACAACAATCAGTAAGATCTCAATAATACTCATGCAACAACAATCAGTAAGATTGAGATCTTCTTGCAATCTTTGTTTACAGCAGCACAAAGAGATTACTGGTGAACTTTTACACACAAGCATGAATTTGTGTACTGTGACTATCTACCTAGCTACTGTTCTGAATCTCCTATGTACTGCTTCTTCCTTCTCCAAGATTATGACATGACAAGTGCTTAACAGATTTGGAAATACTTTGGCATGGTTGAACTGATGCTTTTTTTTCTCTCTGCAGGAGCAGATTTCAGTTCAGTTAGATTTCAGTTCAGAAGCAGATTTTGTGTTGCAATCATCACACTTAGGAGTAGTTTGTCATTTTAAATGGTAATTTAGTTTCAGTTCAGTTAACACTTCCTTGCTTCAGTAATTAGTTCCTTATATTGTCCAACATATTTGAATTAGTTCCTGATATTGACATTAATTTTTCATGTAGGCTCAATGCTCCTGATATTAGAGCAACTTTTCATCTCTGAAACTTTTAGCCTCAAATTGCAGACCTCCTGATATTGGTGCATCCCTTGAATAACAAAATATGCAAAAGGCTGGGAGGTCTGAACTCTAGCCTATACCTTTTGTGACAAATTTATAGAGGGCCATCTTGAAGCATCTTTACTATAGGAGTACTCTATTTAGAACATGGAGCAAATTCAGTAGACATTTTTACAAGAATTCAGTAGATTTCTTCATTTGGATAGGAGTATTTTTCTCCTCCATTTGTCAATTGGATCAAGATGCTACTCTACTTCACCATAAGCAGAAGTATTTTTCTACTCCATTTGTCACACACAGTTTTACATCACCATCATAAGTAGAAGTACCAATTGAAGTTTTACATCACCATCACACAGTTTTACTGTACCTTCTTCAGGGTGCAGACTAGCAGCAACAGCAGCACGGGCAGGGTCAAGGAGCAGCAACACGGGCAGCTCAGTGCAGCAGCAGCAGCACGGGCAGGGTCAGTGGAGCAGCGGCAGCATGGGCAGGGTCAGTGGAGCAGCAACAGCATGGGCAGAGACCACCGGCGACAGGGGAGAAGCAGCCGCACGGGTGCGTCGGCAGGGGAGAAGGAGCAGCACGGGTGCGCGGGCGTGGGAGATCGACGAGGTCGCGCTGGAGATCGAGGATCACGTGCGCGAGCTCCTGGTCCACCGGAACATGGAGGCAGGCTCCGGCGACGCCGGTAGGGGATCACGACGGCGCATGCGCCGGAGCTCGAAGAGGATGCGCGGGAGGACGAGGAGGATGTGCGCGGGCTTCAGGAGGATGCGGGGGAGCTCGAGGAGGGACGCGCACGGCCTCGAAGAAGACGTAGCGGGAGATTCCGGCGACGCCCGCAGGTAATCGCAGCGGGAGGGGACCGCGGCGGCGCAGGTCTGGGCTGCGGCGGTGGAGGAGGTAACTACCGATGGCGGCGAGAGCATGTACTTGGCGATGGCGGAGGAGCTCAACTGGGCTCGCCGGCCCCTGGCGAATCACGCAGTTGGGCGGCGCCGGCCCCTGGCGACGGGCAGAGGAAGAAGACGGGGTGGAGGGACTTGTTTGAAACGCTTTTGAAACCACGAGGGTTTTTTTGCAAAATTACCAGTGAACTACGCCCGCGACATGTTTTTTGGGAAGGAGGGAGTACTAAAAAGAAAATCGGATCAGGAATCGTGATCAGAAAAATCGCGGATTAAATCCGAGAAAAAAACGACGAACGTTCACTAGAACGAACAAACGGACGAACGCTCGCTAATTAAATAAATCGGAAAAACCGATCTATAAATAAACTGAATCTAAAAAAACCGACGGAAAAACCGGACGGTTTTTCGGAAAAAAAACCCGGCATGGATACCGAGGCGCACCTCGGGCGGCGTGAGGCGGCGACGGCGGCGGGCGGCGCGGCGGCGGCTGCGGCGGCGGGCGGAGGGGCGGCGGCGGCGGCGGCGGTGGCGGCGGCGGGGTGGCGCTGGCTAGGGTTCGGGGGGGCGTGGGCTGAGGCTGGCTGGGCTCCCCCCCCACCCGGCTTATAAAGCCTAGCGGGCCGGGAGTCCGGGTCGGACACGACCCCTAGGTCGGTTCGTTTATTTTTAAATAATTACATGCAGAAAAAAAATAAAAAGAAATACTAAACGGACTCCAAAAATCCCGAAATAAATTTTTCCGGGCTTCTAAAATCAAGCCGCACAAGGTGAACATTTATTTGGGGCCTAAATGCAATTTTGAAAAACGCACATTTTTCTAAATTCAAATAAAATAATGAAAAACTCCGAAATAAAATCTTATTTGATTTTATTATTAATTCCTCAATATTTCTTTATTTTGGGGAAGTCATTTTATTCCCTCTCTCATATTTTTGTAATAGAAATAATTGACGACAAAATAACAAAATCAAATTATCCTATTCTCAAAATTTGAGAAAACTCAAATATGAAAATAATGAAATCCCCAACTCTCTCCGTGGGTCCTTGAGTTGCGTAGAATTTCTAGGATCTACCTAAATGCAAAAATTAAAATATGATATGCATAGATGATCTAATGTATAACATTCCAAATTGAAAATTTGGGATGTTACAAACCTACCCCCCTTAAGATGAATCTCGCCCTCAAGATTCGGGTTGGCTAGAAAATAGGTGAGGGTGGTCCTTGAGAAAATCTTCCTCTCGTTCCCAGGTGGCTTCGTCCTCCTTAGCGCAAGTTGCGAAACTCACGCTTCTTCATGGCCATAGCTCCTGCTGAAACATGGGCAGTACGAAAGGCCTGCTGAAAATGGTCCCATGTGACAGTGTCGACAGGGAAAGTGGCTGTGAAATTCTCCCACCATGATGCTGCGGGTCCTTCAAGCTGATGTGCGGCAAACTTCTCCTTCTCCGCATCCGTGCATCCTGCTGTGGTCAGCTCTCTAGCTGTCTTGCGGAGCCAATCATCTGCTACTATCGGCTCGGTGCTACTGGAAAACACCGGTGGATTTAGCCTAAGGAAACGGGCTAAGTGATCAACAGGTGGTGGTGGTGGTGGGTTATTGTTGTTCCCCTGATTTGATTCTGGACTAGCAACTGCATCAAAGTGTTCTGCTGCTGGATCAACTGGGTGAGCTCCGGTGGAAAGGTAAATCCGGGGTCACGTCTCGGAGGCATCTGAGGGTTTAGAAAAGATGAGATGTAAGAATAGAGGGGGACTAAAGAGAAAACACTACCCATATGCACATGAGGCAAAAGCAAACAATTCACTTCATTCAATCAAACAAGGGCATACAATCGATCTAACTATCGCAAAAGTGCTCGGACTATTATATTTACATGGTGGACTACTACTACTGATGAGGTGGTCTACTAGAAATATTCTTCGGTTGCAGACTCCATGATATCTGCTCCAGCTTCATCAACATAGTCATCATCGTTTTCATCTGGGTCCGAGTCTGTGTCGTCGATGATGATGTAGTCTTCCGGGCTAATCTCCTTGGGTTCTTCGTCTTCATCTACTGGTGTAGGGTCTCCCATAAATACTGCTAGCTTCATAGTTAGGTCGGCATTCTTATCCACCAATACTTCAATTTCCTCTTCATAATCTTCACGTGTAGCCGTGAGTTCTTCCTCCAGCTCCTTGATTCTTGTCTTAGCCTTCTTCAGATCTATCATGTCGGCGCACATCTGGTTCTCCTGTTGTCGAATGTGCTGGTTTAACTCCTGGATAAAAGCTGCAATTGATCTATCCTTTCTGGTGCTGATCATCTCCCAGTGCTCATCTCGGCGCCCATAAATCTGGTAGATAGTATCATTGAGATCATGGCGGTAGACTTCTCCAATGCGTCCCATGGCGATGTGAGCTGCCATGCTCTTTCCTAGACTCCAAGTTGGTGCATCAAAAGAAAACTCTATGGGCTTAGTGACTGGCATGAACGTCCTTCCTGGAACTTGAACTTGAATCATCCATCGCTCTTCTTCAGGTAAAGTGGCGTTGTAGGTTCCGGTGAAGCTTGGTACTCCTATGTTCAGGTATCTAGTGACTTCCTTCAAGTGACGTCCAAAGGGTGTATCTTCATCCGGTTGCGTGAACTTGTTCCTTGCATCCGCCATCCTAAAAGAGTAGAAAAGATGAGGAGTCAGAAGAGAAGAGAGTCAGCAGTGATCTAGGTCTTTAGCTTAGTGGTCGTGTCCTACAGTCAGCGTGTGCTCTGATACCATCCCTGTAGCGACCAGACCTCAAACAGTGTGATCTCTGTGCTCCGGTGTCATCCCAGGATCAGTAATGCTGACACCACACAGTACTCGGAGGATTTATAACAGAGTAGCAATCACACACTTATTACATCGAGTGTCTCAAGAGCGAACTTATTACAATAAATATGGCTTAAGGCCATCTAATAACGATAACAGCGGAAGGCTTGGAAGATAAGTGAGTCCATCAACTCCAACGGCATCACTGAGTATAGAACCACGACCTAAAAACTCCTTAATCATCGTCTGAAAAGTCTGCAACATTAACGTTGCAGCCCGAAACGGGTCAGCACATGGAATATGCTGGCAAGGTAGCACATAGAGAGTAATGAAATGAAACAACTATACTATATGCATACTTGGCTGGTGGAAAGCTCAACGGTTATAGTTTTGCGTAAAGCCAATTTTTCCCTACTGCAAATGAATAAATTTATTTAACTATCATGGTAGTTGTTAAACATTGAGAATGGTTGACAGCATTCTCAATCCCAATTAAAAATATCATTAACAAAGCCCAACAAAATTAATTTAGGGTAACATGTTGAGATTCACATGATAATCCAAGTACTAGATACTCAAGATTGTCCATAACCGGGGACACGGCTAACCATGATTAGTTTATTACAATCTGCAGAGGTTTGCGCACTTTTCCCCACAAGACTCGATCGCCTCCGTTTGGTTTCTCGCACTACATGGTGTTTGAGAAGACGGATGACCGAGACATAGTCTTTCAGAAGTGCTAGCACCTTACGATGGATAGACCGTTACACCTACTTTCCCCTACATCTGCTAGTCTACCCTGTAAGAGTTCGCACGGCTTAATCAACTATGCTACAGCCCATAATAGCTTGTGGCTGCACATGGAAGTTTCTAGTATGAATAGTCTCATGATCCCTTTGAGCCTGGGTGGCGGTCCAAAAGAAAACAGGCAAGTCCTGGAATACCCAGGTGCCTCAATCCACCCAGATGTGTGTTTAAGTTGCCACCTTAGATAAACCATTAATTAACAAACTCACATTTGTCATGGATATCACTCACCCAATCCACGTCTACTAGCATAACATGGCATAATAAGCAAACGTAGAAGTAACTCCCAAAGGTTTGTAAGTAAACAGGTAATAGGTACTACCTCAACTACTTCCCATCCCACAATTTAATTATATCCTAATCATGCAATGTGTGAGGATTGATCTAATGCAATAAAACTGGGTAGTAGGAAAGGTATGATCAAAGTGTTACTTGCCTTGCTGATGATCCGGGAAACCTAGCGATTCGAAGTAACAGGCGGCGCACTCCGGGTATTCTATCACAGACAAACAAACAAGCATACAATAAGTACTCATCTAATGCACAGGTAAAAGTCAAATAAGAGATCTAACCAGAAGGTTCAACTTAAGAACTCCGGTTTGCAAAAAGAATCAAATCGAACGAAGCAACGGAAATCAAACGGCGAAAGAAAACAACTTCGTTCTACTAATCTGGATCTAAGGCAAATTTTACAGTAGCAAAAACTTGTTTAAGTTGGTTAAACGGATAGAGGGTTTCGAGACCAAAACTCCAGGCGCTTGAATCGCCTGATTCCGATAAACGAGCGAAAAGTTATACTAAAAAGAAAATCGGATCAGGAATCGCAATCAGAAAAATCGCGGATTAAATCCGAGAAAAAAACGACAAACGTTCACTAGAACGAACGAACGGACGAACGCTCGCTAATTAAATAAATCGGAAAAACCGATCTATAAAAAACCGAATCTAAAAAACTAACAGAAAAACCGGATGGTTTTTCGAAAACTAATAATAAACCGGCACGGATACCGAGGCGCACCTTGGGCGGCGTGAGTCGGCGGCGGGCGGCACGGCGGCGGCGTGGCGGCACTGGCTAGGGTTCGGGGGGGCGTGGGCTGAGGCTGGCTGGGCTCCCCCCCCCCCTCCCGGTTATAAAGCCTAGCGGGCCGGGAGTCCGGGTCGGACAAGGCCCCTAGGTCGGTTCGTTTTTTTAAAATAATTACGCGCAGAAGAAAAATAAAAAGAAATACTAAACGGACTCCAAAAATCCCGAAATAAATTTTCCCGGGCTTCTAAAATCAAGCCGCACAAGGTGAACATTTATTTGGGGCCTAAATGCAATTTTGAAAAACGCACATTTTTCCTAAATTCAAATAAAATAACGAAAAACTCCAAAATAAAATCTTATTTGATTTTATTATTAAATCCTCAATATTTCTTTATTTTGGGAAAGTCATTTTATTCCCTCTCTCATATTTTTGTAATATAAATAATTGACGATAAAATAACAAAATCAAATGATCCTATTCTCAAAATTTGAGAAAACTCAAATATGAAAATAACGAAATCCCCAACTCTCTCCGTGGGTCCTTGAGTTGCGTAGAATTTCTAGGATCTACCAAAATGCAAAAATTAAAATATGATATGCATAGATGATCTAATGTATAACATTCCAAATTGAAAATTTGGGATGTTACAATTAACCGGAAACAAAATACATGTGTGAATACATAGACAAACAGAGTGTCACTAGTATGCCTCTACTTAACTAGCTCGTTGGTCAAAGATGGTTATGTTTCCTAACCATAGACATGAGTTGTCATTTGATAAATGGGATCACATCATTACGAGAATGATGTGATTGACTTGACCCATTCCGTTAGCTTAGCACTTGATCGTTTTAGTTTACTACTATTGATTTCTTCATGACTTATACATGTTCCTATGACTATGAGATTATGCAACTCCCGATTACCAGAGGAACACTTTTTGTGCTACCAAACGTCACAACGTAACTAGGTGATTATAAAGGTGCTCTACAGGTGTCTCCAATGGTACTTGTTGAGTTGGCATAGATCGAGATTAGGATTTGTCACTCCGATTGTCGGAGAGGTATCTCTGGGCCCTCTCGGTAATGCACATCACTATAAGCCTTGCAAGCAATGTGACTAATAAGTTAGTTATGGGATGATGCATTATGGAACGAGTAAAGAGACTTGCCGGTAACGAGATTGAACTAGGTATTGAGATACCGACGATCGAATCTCGGGCAAGTAACATACCGATGACAAAGGGAACAACACATGTTGTTATGCGGTTTGACCGATAAAGATCTTCGTAGAATATGTAGGAGACAATATGAACATCCAGGTTCCGCAATTGGTTATTGAACGGAGACGTGTCTCGGTCATGTCTACATAGTTCTCGAACCCGTAGGGTCCGCACGCTTAACGTTCGATGACGATCGGTATTATGAGTTTATGTGATTTGATGTACCGAAGGTAGTTCGGAGTCCCGGATGAGATCAGGGACATGACGAGGAGTCTCGAAATGGTCGGGACATAAAGATCGATATATTGGACGATTATATTCGGACATCGGAAAGGTTCCGAGTGATTCGGGTATTTTTCAGAGTACCGGAGAGTTACGGGAATACGGGGGAAGAAGTATTGGGCCTCATGGGCCAAGTTGTGGAAGAGAGGAGGCCGGACAAGGTAGGGCGTGCGGCCCCCCTAGCCCAAACAAAATTGGACTAGGGGGCGCCCCCCCTTTCCTCCTTTCCTTCCTCTCCTTCCTTCTCCCTCTCCTCCTTCCTTTCCCCCTCCTAGTAGGAGTAGGAAAAGGGAGTCCTAATCCTACTAGGAGGAGGACTCCTCCTCCTGGCATGCCCTGCAAGGGCCGGACGGCCTCCCCCTTGCTCCTTTATATACGGGGGCAGGGGCACCCTAGGATACACAAGTTGATTGTTCCAAGCCGTGTGCGGTGCCCCCTCCACCATAATCCACCTTGATCATATCGTAGCGGTGCTTAGGTGAAGCCCTGCGTCGGTAGCAACATCATCACCGTCATCACGTCGTCGTGCTGATGGAACTTTCCCATGAAGCTCTGCTGGATCGAAATTCATGGGACGTCATCGAGATGAACGTGTGCTGAACTCGGAGGTGCCGTGCGTTCGGTACTTGGATCAGTTGGATCGTGAAGACGTACGACTACATTAACCGTGTTCTCATAATGCTTCCGCTTACGGTCTATGAGGGTACATAGACGATACTCTCCCCTCTCGTTGTTGTGCATCACCATGATCTTGCGTGTGCGTAGGAATTTTTTTTAAATTACTACGTTCCCCAACAGTGGCATCAGAGCCAGGTTTATGCTTAGATGTTATATGCACGAGTAGAACACAAGTGAGTTGTGGGCGATACAAGTCATACTGCTTACCAGCATGTCATACTTTGGTTCGGCGGTATTGTTGGATGAAGCGGCCCGGACCGACGTTACGCGTACGCTTACGCAAGACTGGTTCTACCGACGTGCTTTGCAAACAGGTGGCTGGCGGGTGTCAGTTTCTCCAACTTTAGTTGAACCGAGTGTGACTACGCCCGGTCCTTGTTGAAGGTTAAAATAGCACTAACTTGACGAAATATCGTTGTGGTTTTGATGCATAGGTAAGAACAGTTCTTGCTCGGCCCGTAGCAGCCACGTAAAATTTGCAACAACAAAGTAGAGGACGTCTAACTTGTTTTTGCAGGGCATGTTGTGATGTGATATGTTCAAGGCATGATGCTATATTTCATTGTATGAGATGATCATGTTTTGCAACGGAGTTATCGGCAACTGGCAGGAGCCATATGGTTGTCGCTTTATTGTATGCAATGCAATCGCCCTGTAATTGCTTTACTTTATCACTAACCGATAGCGATAGTCGTAGAAGCAAAGTTAGCGAGACGTTAACGATGCTATGATGGATATCAAGGTGTCGCGCCTGTGATGATGGTGATCATGACGGTGCTTCGGAGATGGAGATCAAAGGCACAAGATGATGATGGCCATATCATATCACTTATATTGATTGCATGTGATGTTTATCCTTTATGCATCTTATTCTGCTTGATTGACGGTAGCATTATAAGATGATCTCTCACTAAATTTCAAGGTATTAGTGTTCTCCCTGAGTATGCACCGTTGCCAAAGTTCATCGTGCCGAGACACCACGTGATGATCGGGTGTGATAAGCTCTATGTTCATATACAACGGGTGTCGGTGTCAAAACCGGCGGATCTCGGGTAGTGGGTCCCGAACTGTGCGTCTAGGCCGGATGGTAACGGGAGGCAGGGAACACGGTGTTTTACCCAGGTTCAGGCCCTCTTGATGGAGGTAAAACCCTACGTCCTGCTTGATTAATATTGATGATATGGGTAGTACAAGAGTAGATCTACCATGAGATCAAGGAGGCTAAACCCTAGAAGCTAGCCTATGGTATGATTGTTGTATATGGAGTTGATTGCCTACGGACTACAACCCTCCGGTTTATATAGACACCGGGTAGGGTTAGGGTTACATAGAGTCGGTTACAATGGTAGGAGATCTTGAATATCCGCATCGCCAAGCTTGCCTTCCACGCCAAGGAAAGTCCCATCCAGACACGGGACGAAGTCTTCAATCTTGTATCTTCATAGTCCAGGAGTCCGGCTAAAGGTATAGTCCGGCTACCCGAACACCCCCTAATCCAGGACTCCCTCAGTAGCCCCTGAACTAGGCTTCAATGACGACGAGTCCGGCGCGCAAATTGTCTTCAGCATTGCAAGGCGGGTTCCTCCTCCAAGTCCTTCATAGAAGATTGTAAACACCAAGAGTAGTGTCCAGCTCTGCAAAATAAGCTTCCACATATTGCCATAGAGAGAATGATATAAACACAAATCAAATCTGCTGACGTATTCCGCAGTGCGTCATCACACTACGGCCAAGTCCTGCACTCGAATCGTTTTTACTTTTCCACCTCAGCATGTTTTGCGAGGCGGTTTCCTTGGCACGTCTTGTCAAAGCAGAGATCGTGTACCCCCTTTACGGGATTCTCATCAATACGGACGTGGGTAACCCAACCGCGCCATTTATCACGGCGCTTGGGAGGCAAGCGAGTTTTACTAGGCTGGTGGGGACGCACAACCGCATCCACCCATATAAGGGGATAAGGATCCACCTTTTTACCTATGCCTTCTTCCTCCTTTGCCTATCCATCTCCTGCGCACTCGAGCTCCAGCGCCCAAGCCCGCACTTCCCACCTCAACCTTCTCCAGCAATGTTCGGAGCGGGAGGTAAGTGGATGGTCTCCTCCGCTACGGAGGGCCAAGTCAAGAAGCTAAGGAAGGTCGGATACCTGTCTAAGGACATTGCGCACCGGCTTCCCGAAAAGGGGCAGCTTCTCCCCACCCCAAGGCCCCATGAGAGGGTAGTATTTCTTCCCCACTTCCTCCGCGGACTGGGTTTTCCACTCCACCCATTTGTCCGGGGGCTCATGTTCTACTACGGCCTGGATTTCCAGGATCTGGCCCCGAACTTCATCCTCAACATCTCGGCGTTTATCGTCATGTGCGAGGCTTTCCTCCGCGTCCGCCCTCATTTCGGCCTCTGGCTCAAGACGTTCAACGTCAAGCCCAAGGTGGTGCGCGGCAGCCAGGCGGAGTGTGGAGGCGCCATGGCGGGCAAGATGGCCAACGTCCTATGGTTCGAGGGCTCTTTTGTGGAGATCCTAAAGGGGTGGCAATCCGGGTGGTTTTACCTCACCGAGCCACGCGATCCGAAATGGACCGCAGCCCCCGAGTTCCGATCCGGACCCCCACGCGGCTTATGTCCTGGAAAGAGATGGGCCTGTCATGGGGTGACGAAAAAGAGGTGACCGGATTGCAAACATGCATCCAGTCCCTGGTGAACAAGCCAATCCGGCTTGTTAATGTAATCCAGGTTATGCTCGTCCGCCGGATCCTCCCGTGCCAACAACGGGATTTTAATCTGTGGGAGTTCGACCCAGCGCAGCACCAAACCCTTAGCAGGCTCTTTGACACGACGTACGAAGATGCCTGGAAGGTGCTATTTAAGGGCACCGAGGCTCCCGCATCCGCTTCCGAGGACCGCGGATACAACTCGCAGCGTCACGCTAGCGAGGTAAGCTATCTTCACCTTTTACAGGATGTTAAGCTTTCTTCATAGTTTGACTCTATGCGGGATCTAAACTCCCTTACCTTTGACAGGCTTGGCGGGCAATATCCGGACCGATTAACTGTCTGGCTCTGCTGCCCGAAGACCCAGCCCCAGCTCTACTAGTGAAGCTGCTAGTTCCGGCGCCTTATGTGGTGCCGGAGAAGAAGGCCAAGAAGAAGAAGACCACGGGGACTCGCAAGAGTGCCCGCAACGTGGTGGTGTCGGACTCGTCATCTGACGAGTCCGAGACGCCCTCTTCCCTTGAAAACGAGGAGGAGGAAGAAGAAAACTCTCCCCCCCCCCAGTGGAGGGAGGAGAGAAGAGGAAGGCCGCCCCAACGGGAGAGGCCGAGGGGTCTAGGAAAAGGAAGACCCCTCCGCAGGACTACTCCCCCGACGCCGAAGAGGGCGGAGAGGAGTGGCCAAACAGGGCCAAGCGTCCGGCGAAATCGTAAGTTCGGATATCAGAGTAACTCATGATGTTCCTTTGTTGCACAGCTTTCCCTAATGTCGAACGTAATTATGCAGCCCGCCCCGGGCCGAATTCAACGAATCGTCGGGCGGCTCCCTGGACTCATCGGACGTGAACTCAGTTCCGCCCGCTGTCTCCCCCCGCACTGCAGACGACGCCGAAGTGGCGTCGCGACAAGCTCCGGGGCAGGAGGAGGTGGTCCTGGAGGAGCCGCAAGGCAACCTCCCGGACTCCAGGAGTGAAGGGGATAAGGCCCCCCAGGGCTCCAAGTCCGGCTTTGTGCCGGACACCGCGCCGGAATCTTCCACAGTTCCGGACCACGGTAGGCGAACTCCTTCCAAGAGGAGCAAGCCTTCTGAGCCGGCGGCCTCCGTCCAACCGGAGGTGCCGGACAATCTGCTGGAGGTGCTTGACGGCGCCTCCATCGACGAGGGGCACCGTACTATTATGAGTACGGTGATCCAGAAGGTTCAGTCCGCCAAGAGCGGACTGACTGAAGCTTGCACTAGCCTTCTAACAGGCTTCGAGGTAAGTAAAAATATGTAAAAATATTACCGCATAGACAGTAGCCCCTGATGCTCTGTTTGGCGTTCGGAAAGAAAAGCCGAATAGAGGATCTATTAAATTTCACAGGAGTCTAACAAAAAGAGTCAATATGCGTATGCAGGCTTCGCTGCTATCCACCGCCGCACTGACTGCGGAGGTGGGTGTCCTGAAGCAGGACCTCGAGCGGACCGAGCAAGAGCTCGGCCTTGCCAAGCGGTAGCTCAAGGAGAAAGAAGGTAAGAAATACCTTACAGAAAAAGTGCCTATAAAAAGGTGTGATTGCAAAAAAAAACAGGATTGTAATGCTTATTGTAGGGGCCACGACTGAGGTGGCGACCCTTAAGCAGGCGCTGTCTGAGGCCAAAAAGAAAACAGCCGCGGAGCGCACTGAGCGAGACAGACTTGGGGCTCAGGTCGGCGAGGTGCAGCAAGAGCTTCAGGCTCTCATGAAAAAACATGAGAGTTTGGAGCTTGAGTCAAAGGCGCAAGCATCCGAGCTCGCGGCGGCCCTTGAGACTGCCAAGTCTGCCAAGGCCGAAGCCCAAAAGGCCCTCCAAGAGTTGGAGGAGATGAGGAAGATAGCAGCGGGTAAGGCATTCTTCATGCAAAGCAGAAATATAAAAGTAAACTACTTGTTACTTACCCGAATCCAGAGCTCTCCAGGGGCATTCGCAGATCTTCCCCGCAGCGTATCCGACGCCGCCGCATTCTACCAAGCTGAAGAGGGCAGCTCGATGGAGAAGGTGTTCTGGTCTCAGTATTCTGAGGCCGGACACCCTGTGCCTTTGAGCGACCAGCTGAAACAGCTGGTCGAGCTCCACAAGGCGGCTGAACAGGCCATGAAGGGCTTCATAGTTCGGCTGTGGCCCGGAGAGGCCCTGCCTGGGAGCTATTTCGGGCTGGTGCGGCGGCTGGTGGAGGCCTGTCCGAGGCTCGAGGTCATCAAGCGCTCCGTCTGCATCGAAGGTGCCCGTTGGGCCCTTGCCCGTGCAAAGGTGCACTGGGGTAAGCTGGACGGTGAGAAGCTTGTGAAGGCCGGGCCGCCACCGGGGAAGGAGCATCGCAAGCCCGAGAACTACTACAAGGATGTTCTTGCAGGTGCCCGCCTTGTGGCGGATGAATGTACCAAGGATGTGATTCTTGAATGAACTCGCTCGTGTTTATCCTGTGCGCTGAAAACTTGTTCATATGCACTAAGCAATGCTTATTGAATTTAAAATATTACTTTCTGTGCGGCCGTTTATCAAAAAATTGAGAGATGGCCAGTCGTCGGCTTCTGCCCCCATGCCACTAGTGCTGGGGTGTTCGGGATAAACCTGAGCGCTCTTTTTCCCATAGTTGGGTCCTTCGAGGGAGGCGCTAAGCACAACGAACCTGGCAATCGGACTATAATGCTTGAACACTCTCACTTAGCCATAGAACTCTATAATTTTAAATTTCGACGAAGCCCCCAGTTCGGAAGACCGAGTTCGGGGCGCTATCCACGCCTTGGCCGGACAAAGCCAGCTCCTCGCTCGAAGCGGCATAAGTCTTTAGGGACTCAAAAAACCTCTCGAACAGCGACCGGTCTCTCGCCTCATCATGACAGTCAGTTTTAGCTTTCTCCACTGAGGTGCTTAACCCAGCTGAACCGGGGCACAATCGCAGTGGTTCTCCTAGTGCTACCTTAGCCGATAGAGCGGAACATAAGGCACCAAAACGTAGGAGCCGGGCAAACCCAACTATTGACCCAAATCATGATTCGGAGCCGATGCATATAGTGTTATAAGTTCGGGGTGCCGCACTTGTGAAAGTGTACGGACTTCTCACACCATTATGAGGGGTACTGAAGCCCCTGGCGTGTTTGTCGTACCATGGTGTACGGGTGCAATCATGTCATTTAATAAACATAAATGTGAAAAGAAGATAATGCAAAAAATAGACAAGAAGCTAAGCATTGTTTATAGAGAGGCTATTTATCAAAGCCGAACGATACAAATAGTGTGGTAAGCAAAAGATATTGGACTATTCAGTATGTCCTGACCAGGGGCAGGCCGCGGAATTGTATTTAAAACAGGTATACCGCTCGTAACAGAGACCACCTGGGAGTTCCATAATGCGGCATGGCTTGTCTGCCTCCCTGGATCTTGCATCGTTTGTGCGGCAGTCGAATTGCCGAACAGGTCGTCCGAAGTATGGAGTCCTAAAAGTAAGAAAAAATTAAAAAAAAAGAATCCGGCAGCCCCTAGTACGTTTTAAGACGTATTTTGGGCGTGCTGTTATTGTGCCCCTTCCCCTGTGCCCATGGTATTTCAAGGGCGTAGTTATGTATGCGAGGTACTGGTTTCGCTATGTTGCGAAAGCTGGGGTTGGGGCCGCATTGCTACGCTTGCTCAGAGTGTGCCAGGCGGTCCTGCTGTGGGTTACTCCGGGCGCGCTTGGCAGTGTCTGGCTTTTTAATGGCCGGACTGGAGAATTGCCTGAGAAGGCTACTTTGTACCTCCGCTGCGAGAGCCGCCGTATGCTCCTCCGTACGGAGGGAGCATTCGGTGTTTCCTTTGACTGTAATTACTCCTCGAGGGCCTGGCATCTTGAGCTTGAGATATGCGTAGTGCGGCACCGCATTGAACTTTGCGAATGCGGTTCGTCCGAGCAGGGCGTGATAGCCACTACGAAACGGGACTATATCGAAGATTAACTCTTCGCTTCGGAAATTGTCCGGGGATCCGAAGACCACGTCAAGTGTTACTGAGCCTGTACAGTTGGCTTCTACACCTGGTATAATGCCTTTAAAGGTCGTTCTTGTGGGCTTAATCCTTGAGGGATCTATGCCCATTTTCCGCACTGTATCCTGATAAAGCAGGTTCAGGCTACTGCCGCCGTCCATGAGGACTCTTGTGAGATGAAATCCGTCGATGATTAGGTCGAGAACCAATGCGGCGAAGCCGCCATGACAGATGCTAGTGGGATGGTCCCTTCGATCAAAAGTGATCGGGCAGGAGGACCATGGGTTGAACTTTGGGGCAACTGGCTCCATCGCATATAGGTCCCGTAGCGCATGCTTCCGCTCCCGCTTGGGAATGTGGGTTGCGTATATCATGTTCACCATCTGCACTTGTGGGGGAAAGCCCTTCTGTCCATTGTTGTTCGGCGGCTTGGGCTCCTCGTCGTCGCTGTGCAGCCCCTTGTCTCTGTTTTCGGCCCTTAACTTGCCTGCCTGCTTGAACACCCAACAATCCATGTTAGTGTGATTGGCTGGCCTGTCGGGGGTGCCATGTATCTGGCACAAGCGATCGAGTATTCGGTCCAAACTGGACGGGCCCTGAGTATTCTTTTTGAATGGCTTTTTCCGCTGACCGGATTTATAGCCTTTGAATCTGGCATTGACTGCCGTGTCTTCATTGCTGTCGCTGTTAACGCGGCGTTTTTGCTTATTCTGACGTGTCCTACCACTTTTGTGACGCCCCCGATTTAATCGTACACTAATCATACACGCAAACGTGTACGATCAAGATCAGGGACTCACGGAAAGATATCACAACACAACTCTACAAATAAAATAAGTCATACAAGCATCATATTACAAGCCAGGGGCCTCGAGGGCTCGAATACAAGAGCTCGATCATAGACGAGTCAGCGGAAGCAACAATATCTGAGTACAGACATAAGTTAAACAAGTTTGCCTTAAGAAGGCTAGCACAAACTGGGATACAGATCGAAAGAGGCGCAGGCCTCCTGCCTGGGATCCTCCTAACTACTCCTGGTCGTCGTCAGCGGGCATCACGTAGTAGTAGGCACCTCCGGTGTAGTAGGAGTCGTCGTCGACGGTGGCGTCTGGCTCCTGGGCTCCAACATCTGGTTGCGACAACCAGGAAGAAAGGAAAAGGGGGAAAAAGGGGGAGAAAGCAACCGTGAGTACTCATCCAAAGTACTCGCAAGCAAGGAGCTACACTACATATGTATGCATTGGTATCAACTGGAATAAGGCTATTATATGTGGGCTGGACTGCAGAAAGCCGGAATAAGAGGGGGATAGCTAGTCCTTTCGAAGATTACGCTTCTGGCCGCCTCCGTCTTGCAGCATGTAGAAGAGAGTAGACTGAAGTCCTCCAAACAGCATCGTATAGCATAATCCTAACCGATGATCCTCCCCTCGTCGCCCTGTGAGAGAGCGACCACCGGTTGTATCTGGCACTTGGAAGGGTGTGTTTTATTAAGTATCCGGTTCTAGTTGTCATAAGGTCAAGGTACAACTCCAAGTCGTCCTGTTACCGAAGATCACGGCTATTCGAATAGATTAACTTCCCTGCAGGGGTGCACCACATACCCCAACACGCTCGATCCCATTTGGCCGGACACACTTTCCTGGGTTATGCCCGGCCTCGGAAGATCAACACGTCGCAGCCCCACCTAGACCAACAGAGAGGTCAGCACGCCGGTCTAAACCTAAGCGCACAGGGGTCTGGGCCCATCGCCCTTAGCACACCTGCACGTTGCGTACGCGGCCGGAAGCAGAACTATCCCCCTTAATACAAGAGCAGGCTTACGTTCCAATCCGGCGCGCGCCACTCAGTTGCTGACGTCACGAAGGCTTCGGCTGATACCACGACGCCGGGATACCCATAACTACTCCCGCGTAGATGGTTAGTGCGTATAGACCAAATGGCCAGACTCGGATTAAATATCCAGATCTCGTTAAGCGTGTTAAGTATTCGCGAACGTCGACCAGGGCCAGGCCCACCTCTCTCCTAGGTGGTCGGAACCTGCCCTGTCGCTCCGCCTCAAAGATCCACTCGCGGGTGCTCCTCAAGCCGACCCGTCTTTAGTCACCACATGTATCATGTATAAAGTATATAGTATATACCCGTGATCAACTCCCGAGTGATCACGGCCCGATAGTATAGCATGGCAGACGGACAAGGATGTAGGGCCACTGATGAAAAACTAGCATCCTATACTAAGCATTAGGATTGCAGGTAAGGTAACAACAGTAGTAGCAAGGACAGGCTATGCATCAGTATAGGATTAACGGGAAGCAGTAACATGCTACACTACTCTAATGCAAGCAGTATAGATAAGAGTAGGCGATATCTGGTGATCAAAGGGGGGGCTTGCCTGGTTGCTCTGGCAAGAGAGAGGGGTCGTCAACACCGTAGTCGTACTGGGTAGTAGCGGCGTCGGTCTCGGTGTCTAGCGAGAGAAGAGGGGGAAGAAACAATAAATATAATGCAAGCATAGGCATAGTGATGCAAGACATGACAAGTAACGGCGTTAGAGGTGCCCTAACGCGGTAGTAGGTGATACCGATGAAAGGGGATGACATCCGGGAAAGTACCCCCGGTGTTTCGCGTTTTCGGACCGGTGAACCGGAGGGGGAAAGTTGCATGTTCGCTATGCTAGGGATGGGTGGTGGATAAACGGGCTGCGTATCCGGATTCGTCTCGCCGTTCTGAGCAATTTTCATGTTGAAAATATTTTAATCCGAGTTACGGATTAAAAGATATGATTTTCTAAAGATTTTATTAATTTCTGGAATTTAATTAATTATTTAAATTAATTCGAAAAACAGATTAATGACATCAGCATGATGTCATGCTGACATCAGCAGTCAACTCTGTTGACTTGGTCAACCTGACCAGTGGGTCCAGTGGGACCCACCTGTCATACACTGTTTATGTTAATTAGGGTTTAATTAACCTAATTAATTGATTAGATTAACTAACAGTAGTTAATTAGGTTAATTAATCATTGGGTTAATTAACCTTAATTAGTTAATTTAATCAGAATTAAATAAGTTAACTAATTAGTTAATTAATTAATTAATTATTTTTATCATAAATTATTTATTCATTTAGGTATTTTTTTTATTCCCTTTTTTTTTGTTCTGGAGGCGGGGCCCTCCATGTCAGTGGCCCAAAGGGCCACAGCGATTCGGGCGCGCGGTTACGGGCACAGGCACCCAGCCCGATTGGCAAATGCCCAGATGGGCAGGGGGCGCCGGCCACGGGCACGGCAAGCCCGGCCGCCTGGGACGACAGTGGCAGCGGCGAGGCCACGTCGGGGTGGCGCCGGGGCAGGGAACGAAGGCGCGGCGCGGCAAATGGCGGGACGGCGAGCGGCGGCGGACGCAACAGCGATCGGGGGGAGGGGAGCAACGCGAGCAAGGGGGCGGACACGCGCAAGCCGCGGACGGCGCGGGCGACCGGTGGGCGAGCACGGCGCACGCGGAGCTTCAGCACGGGGCAGCGGCGAGTGTGCACATGCATAGGGCACGACCGGGCGTGAGGAGCGGGTCGAGCAGGCGGGTGCGGCCTTGCGTGCGCAGTCGACGCCGGCAGCGCACAGGGGCGGGGCTTGGCGGCGCGGTGGCCGGAACGGGCAACGGAGACGGGGAGAGAGGGGGGGGTGCTCACGGAAGGTGCAGGGAACGAGGCAGCGGTCTCGAGCTCGAGGAGGAGGACGAGGAAGGGGGCGGCGTTCGGGTCGCCGGCGACGAGTGCGGCGGGGCGACGGGGTCGAGGGCGCGGCGCCGGAATGGCGGCCTCGGCACGGGGCGAGGAGGAGGCCGAGGCACGCGGGGCGGTGGCAGCGGCACGGCGGCGTCCAGAGGAGGACGGGGAGCGCGGTGGCGGTGGTGAACGGCGGCGTAGAGGAGGCAGGCCGGGGGGGAGGAGTCCGGCGGGGGCGGGGGGGGGAAGCTCCGGGCGTGGAATCCGGGCGGCGGCGGCGAACGCCCCCGATCCGATCTGGATCGGGGAGGGGGCAGGGGGGAGTGGAGCGAGTGGGGGGGAGTGGGGCGACGGGGTGGGGTTAGGGTTTCGGGGGTGTAGGGTTATGGGGGGAGTGGGGGCCGGTCTGGGCCAGTGGGCTGGTCCAGTTGGGCCACGGCCCAGGGGGGGTTTCTCCTCTTTTTTTTTGGTTTTGTTTCCTGTTTTCCTTTTCTTTATTTCCTCTTCTCTTTTAAATCGAGTTAAATTATTTAGGCATTTATAAAAATGTGTTTGCTTCATTATAATTACCCTGGCATTTAACTGCACACTCCGAACATTTTAGTTTAACATTTTGAAACTTTTATAATTTAACTTTATTTTAATGTTTGAATTTGACTCGGTTTTGGCCTAACGGTAGATTATCAATAGTAACCGGGGTGACGTGGCATGATTATCGTTGGATTACTGTAGCTTGATTACCCGGGCGTTACAAAACTCCTCCACTACAAGAAATCTCGTCCCGAGATTTAGCAGGTAGAAGGAAACAGTACGGGGTATTCATCACGAAGACGATCCTCGCGTTCCCAGGTGGCTTCGTCTTCAGAGTGATTCGACCACTGGACCTTGAGGAACTTGATCGCCTTCTGACGTGTGCGGCGTTCAGCTTGGTCGAGAATGCGGACCGGATGCTCTTTATAGGAGAGGTCTTGTTGCAATTCAAGCACTTCATGATCCACTGCTCGGATTGGGTCCTTGAAGCAGCGTCGAAGCTGCGACACGTGGAACACATCGTGAACCTGAGAAAGGTTCGGCGGAAGCTCCAGTTGATATGCCACCTTTCCACGCCTTTCGAGAATAGTGAAGGGGCCGATATAGCGAGGAGCTAGCTTGCCTTTGATCCCGAAGCAGTGAGCACCCTTCATTGGTGTAACTCGAAGATAAGCCTTTTCGCCAGGTTGATAGACCATGTCTTGGTGATGACGGTCATACTGACTTTTCTGTCGTGACTGAGCAGTCTTGAGATTCTCGCGAATAATGCGAACTTGTTCTTCGGCCTGTTGGATAATATCCGGACCGAAGAGTGGACGTTCCCCAGTTTCTGACCAGTTCAGAGGGGTTCGACACTTTCGTCCATAAAGCACTTCGAAGGGGGACATCTTCAGACTAGCTTGATAGCTATTATTATAAGAGAACTCGGCATATGGAAGAGATTCCTCCCATTTCTTGCCGAATGAGATTACACAAGCTCGAAGCATGTCTTCGAGAACTTGGTTGACACGTTCAACTTGCCCTTGTGACTGAGGATGGAACGCAGTACTGAACGACAGATGAGTCCCCATAGCTTCTTGGAAACTCGCCCAAAACCTTGAAGTGAATAAACTGCCACGGTCTGAACTGATAACCAGTGGGATACCGTGAAGTGAAACAATTCTAGCCATGTAGAGAGTAGCAAGCTGACTAGCAGTGATTGTCTCTTTGACCGCCAGGAAATGGGCAACTTTGGAAAGCCGGTCAATGACGACGAGAATAGCATCATTACCTTTCTGCGATTTGGGAAATCCAGTGACGAAGTCCATTTCAACATGGTCCCATTTCCATTCAGGAATAGAGATAGGTTGCAGAGTTCCAGCAGGCCTTTGATGCTCGGCTTTGATTCGGCGACAAACGTCACACTCAGCAACATAACGAGCAATGTCCTGCTTCATATTAGACCACCAGAATCTTTGACGAATATCCTGGTACATCTTTGTACTACCAGGATGGATGGACAGAGGCGTATCATGGGCTTCTTGCATAACGCTTTTAGTCTTATCCAGGTTTTTCTTCGAACATGGTACCACTAGGCGGCCTTTGAAATACAAGGCGCCATCGTCGGCGATCGTGAAGAATGAGGGCTTTCCCCTTTTGAGGTCGCGCTTAATCTTGAGGACTTCATCGTCACATTTCTGTATCCATTTGATGGTGTCCACAAGATCTGGTTTCGCAACCAGGGTATTGAGAGAACCCTTGGAAACAACATGGAGGTTCTGTTTGGGGAAACCTTCGGGAGGGGAAGCGAGTGATCCCGAGGGAACAATATGGAGGTTCAGCCCCCTAAATTCTTCGACAAGCGAGGGCTGAACTTTGTGGACCTGGAGATGGTTGCAGTAAGACTTGCGGCTCAAGGCGTCAGCCATTACATTAGCCTTGCCGGGGGTATATGATATATCCACGTCAAAGTCTGCAACAGTCTCCATCCATCTTTGCTGGCGTAGGTTCAAATCTGGCTGAGTAAACAGATACTTCAGACTTTGATGGTCGGTGAAGATCTCGCAACGATTACCGAGAAGGTAATGTCGCCACTGCTTCAGTGCATGAATGACAGCAGCAAGCTCGAGGTCGTGAACTGGGTAGTTTTCTTCGTGAGGGCGCAATTGACGAGAGGCATAAGCAATCACTCTGCGCTCCTGCATTAGGACACAGCCTAATCCTTGACGGGAAGCGTCGCAGTAAATGACGAAGTCCTTCTTAGTATCAGGTGGAGCAAGTACGGGGGCAGAAGTCAACTTGTCTTTGAGCGCCTGGAAACTTTCCTGACACTTGTTTGTCCAGTCAAACTTGACACCCTTATGCAACAGATTAGTCAGGGGCCTGGCAATCTTGGAGAAGTTCTCAACGAATCGACGGCAATAGCTGGCGAGACCGAGGAAACTTCGGACTTGCTTCACATTCTTCGGAGGAGTCCAATCGAGAATAGCCTGAACTCGTTCAGGGTTGACGGCAATACCATTCTTGGAGATGACATGCCCAAGATAGGTTACTTCGGGGAGCCAGAATTCACACTTGGAATACTTAGCATACAGTTGATGTTCTCGAAGCTTCTCTAGCACAAGACGCAGATGTCTAGCATGTTCTTCCTCGTTCTTGGAAAATACAAGGATATCGTCCAGATAAACCACGACGAACTTGTCGAGGTAATCCATGAATATATAATTCATCAAACGAGAGAAGGTGGCGGGAGCATTCGTTAAGCCGAATGACATGACGGTGTACTCGTATGACCCATACCGAGTCACGAAGGCGGTTTTTGGGATGTCCTCTTCACGAACACGGATCTGGTGGTAACCCAACCTCAAGTCGAGTTTGGAGAACACTGATGAGCCAGCTAGTTGATCATAAAGATCATTGATCCGAGGAAGAGGATATTTATTCTGAATGGTAGCTTGGTTTATAGGACGGTAGTCTTGGACTAATCGGTTTGTCCCATCCTTCTTCTTAACAAAGAGAGAAGGTGCTCCCCAAGGAGAGCAACTTGGGCGAATGAAACCTTTGACAAGAGATTTGTCGATTTCCTCCTTAAGCTCAATGAGTTCATGCGGCGGCATCTTGTAGGGTCGTTTAGCTATAGGGGTAGTGCCGGGTTTCAAGTCGATGATGAATTCGACAGCTCTAACAGGGGGAATCCCTGGAAGTTCTTCTGGGAAGACATCTTGGAATTCACGAACGACGGGAATGTTTTCAATGCCCGCGAGTGGTGCAGCGTTCAACGCATTCAAGGCATAAAGACGTGCCTCGGCGTTCTGAACTAGATGAGCTTGGTAAGCTATTATTTCGTCAGAAGGGTGTAGCAGATGGACGACCTTAGTGGCGCAAACTATAGAAGCAGTATGCACTTTCAACCAATCCATTCCCAGAATGAGGTCGATGTTAGATGACTTCAGGATAATGGGAGAGGCATAGAATTCCAGCCCTTCGATTTCCACGGGGACATCGATGCCAACCAGTGAGGTTTGACATTGTCCCACGGGGGTTTTTACCAATACCGAAGCGTTCATCTCCTCACATTTAACGTCATGCCTGTATGCAAAATCTTCTGACATGAATGAATGCGATGCCCCTGAATCGAATAAAACAGATGCAGGTACTGAGTTTACGAGGAGTGTACCCATCACGGTAGCAGGCTGGTCTAGAACTTCATTGAGATCAACATGGTTGGCATGAACACGACCATAAGACTTGGCACTGTTGTTGCGAGGCTGGTTGCTTCCACGGCCAGTTGCTGGGAGGGCCAGTTGATTCTGGTTTTGATTGCAATCCCTAGCACGGTGACCTGGCTGACCACACTTGTAGCAGAGGCCATTATTGGGAGTGGGAACAGGAGCTTGTGGTGGTGGAGCTGGAAATCTTGTCTGCCTAGTTGGAGGAGCAGGCAGACGAGGTGCAGCATAGGACTGCCTTGGGGCAGGTGCATCCGGCTGGTACATGCTGTTGGGGATCCATATCTTGCGCTTCTGCGAGGACGGGCCCGAAGATGAGCCCGTGTCACGGCTGCGCTTGTGAGAGCTCTGGTATTCCTGCAGACCAGTTTCGACGTTGATGGCTTTGTTCACCAGAGTGGCGAAATCAGCAAAGTCATGCACTAGAAGTGCGAGCTTGATGTCAGCTTGAAGGCCATCACGGAACTTCTCCTGTCTGCGTGCATCAGTTGCGATGTCTTCTTCAGCATAGCGGGACAAGTCAAGAAACTCCCGCTGGTAAGCTTCCACAGTTTTATTGCCTTGGGTGAGGTTGCGGAACTCACGCTTCTTCCGGTCCATAACTCCCTGAGGAATGAAGCGAGCACGGAAGGCAGCTTGGAAGTCTGGCCAGGTGATGATTGTTCCAGCTGGCAGAGTACGCCTGTGGCTATCCCACCATTGAGCTGCGGGTCCCTTCAGGAAGAAGGAAGCAAAGGTGACATAGCTGGCAGGGGCTACATCAGCAGACTCCATCTCATAGGTGATGTCACGGAGCCAGTCATCAGCATCCAGAGGCTGAGTTGAGCTGCGGTACACAGTTGGGTTCAGGCGCATGAAATCCTGCAGGGTCACTTGGGTTGGCTGCTGGTTCATATTGGGGCGAGGAAACTGAGCCATAATATTCTCCATGAACTGACGATTCAGTTCAAACTGTTGCATCATCCCAGCCATGTACTCAGGCGGTGGTGGGGCGTTGCCACCACGACCACGACCACCTGGTCTAACCATCCTGCTAATATATAACAGGGGTAGTTCAGTATTGAGAAATGTGCAAAGACGAGAATCATTCATGATGAAACATGCACAACGAAAGCAGCACGATAGATACTACATAGTAGTCGGCATATCTTACAAAAGAGATCATGCATGGAGTTCGTTACACAGAGTCTGGTACATAGACTAAGACATCACAGGCGGCACGCAGGCTCGCGGCGAATGCATCTAACACTAACAAGCAAGTCTACATCAGTCCCACGCGGTACTGCGGAGGTAGCTGTAGCCTGAAAGCTGGTAGTGTGGCATCGGGTACACCACGTCGGCAACCTGGGGTCCGCGGGTACTCTGGTGCAGAACCTGACGCTCAAGTGGCAGAAGAGGACCAAGTGCGGGAGAGTAGCCTCCCACCTCTGGCCAGCCGACGCCCTGGGGCATCACGGTCCGGGCAGGGTAGATCGCAGAACGCGACAGATCACCAGAGCGGACAGAGGGGTGCAACAGTGTCAGAGCACGGTAGAGGTGCTGACGAGTGGTGTACAACTCATGGCGAAGAGCTCGGTTAGCTCGATCCAGCCCATCAGCATGCAGAACCAGGTTCTGATGGTAGAAGGGCTCTCGGGTGACAGTGGAGTAGGCAGCAGTGTAGTAACCCTCCGCACCAACATCGGATGCGATAGCAATGTGCCTGAAGGGGGAGGTATCCAACTCCTGATACTCTCCACGGAGACGTGTCAGAGCAGCATAAGCAGCATCGTGGACCGCCATATCGATAGTCACTCCAACACCATGAGCAGTGTGCAGCACGGTAGTGGAGTCATACTCCCGAGAGTAGAGGTGGACGATGGCACGGTACTGCTCCTGGTTGAAGTCCTGATACTCCTCATAGACGGTGTACTCAGGGTGCCAGCGATAACCCAGATAGGTCATCATCTCAACCAACACAGCAGGTGACCCTGAGGCACCAATGGCCGTCGTGTGGCGCACGACCTGCCTCGTGGGTTCCATCTGAAAACACAGATGTTTTCACAGGAGTCAAATGACAATGTGGATAATGTTCAAGTACTACTCTAAAGAATAACTAGGGCTTATCCAACTTTGGGGTGAGCGTGGTCACGGGAACCTAGTGTTAGAGTTAGTAAAATCGTTTAACCCGAGTAAAAGAGGGTTCAGAGTCCCAGAGTAAGGATCGAGGAGTAAAAGATCCTAATACCACCCAGATGGCGACGTGGGCCCGTAAGGCACAACGTCATGTTAGTAAAAGGGTTTTGTAATATCTAGACTCGACTTCGGCCAAGGAGTGTGGAAGGGGGGTTCCTACAGGCAGTCGGCTCTGATACCAACTTGTGACACCCCCGATTTAATCGTACACTAATCATACACGCAAACGTGTACGATCAAGATCAGGGACTCACGGAAAGATATCACAACACAACTCTACAAATAAAATAAGTCATACAAGCATCATATTACAAGCCAGGGGCCTCGAGGGCTCGAATACAAGAGCTCGATCATAGACGAGTCAGCGGAAGCAACAATATCTGAGTACAGACATAAGTTAAACAAGTTTGCCTTAAGAAGGCTAGCACAAACTGGGATACAGATCGAAAGAGGCGCAGGCCTCCTGCCTGGGATCCTCCTAACTACTCCCGGTCGTCGTCAGCGGGCATCACGTAGTAGTAGGCACCTCCGGTGTAGTAGGAGTCGTCGTCGACGGTGGCGTCTGGCTCCTGGGCTCCAACATCTGGTTGCGACAACCAGGAAGAAAGGAAAAGGGGGAAAAAGGGGGAGAAAGCAACCGTGAGTACTCATCCAAAGTACTCGCAAGCAAGGAGCTACACTACATATGTATGCATTGGTATCAACTGGAATAAGGCTATTATATGTGGGCTGGACTGCAGAAAGCCGGAATAAGAGGGGGATAGCTAGTCCTTTCGAAGATTACGCTTCTGGCCGCCTCCGTCTTGCAGCATGTAGAAGAGAGTAGACTGAAGTCCTCCAAACAGCATCGTATAGCATAATCCTAACCGATGATCCTCCCCTCGTCGCCCTGTGAGAGAGCGACCACCGGTTGTATCTGGCACTTGGAAGGGTGTGTTTTATTAAGTATCCGGTTCTAGTTGTCATAAGGTCAAGGTACAACTCCAAGTCGTCCTGTTACCGAAGATCACGGCTATTCGAATAGATTAACTTCCCTGCAGGGGTGCACCACATACCCCAACACGCTCGATCCCATTTGGCCGGACACACTTTCCTGGGTTATGCCCGGCCTCGGAAGATCAACACGTCGCAGCCCCACCTAGACCAACAGAGAGGTCAGCACGCCGGTCTAAACCTAAGCGCACAGGGGTCTGGGCCCATCGCCCTTAGCACACCTGCACGTTGCGTACGCGGCCGGAAGCAGAACTAGCCCCCTTAATACAAGAGCAGGCTTACGTTCCAATCCGGCGCGCGCCACTCAGTTGCTGACGTCACGAAGGCTTCGGCTGATACCACGACGCCGGGATACCCATAACTACTCCCGCGTAGATGGTTAGTGCGTATAGACCAAATGGCCAGACTCGGATTAAATATCCAGATCTCGTTAAGCGTGTTAAGTATTCGCGAACGTCGACCAGGGCCAGGCCCACCTCTCTCCTAGGTGGTCGGAACCTGCCCTGTCGCTCCGCCTCAAAGATCCACTCGCGGGTGCTCCTCAAGCCGACCCGTCTTTAGTCACCACATGTATCATGTATAAAGTATATAGTATATACCCGTGATCAACTCCCGAGTGATCACGGCCCGATAGTATAGCATGGCAGACGGACAAGGATGTAGGGCCACTGATGAAAAACTAGCATCCTATACTAAGCATTAGGATTGCAGGTAAGGTAACAACAGTAGTAGCAAGGACAGGCTATGCATCAGTATAGGATTAACGGGAAGCAGTAACATGCTACACTACTCTAATGCAAGCAGTATAGAGAAGAGTAGGCGATATCTGGTGATCAAAGGGGGGGCTTGCCTGGTTGCTCTGGCAAGAGAGAGGGGTCGTCAACACCGTAGTCGTACTGGGTAGTAGCGGCGTCGGTCTCGGTGTCTAGCGAGAGAAGAGGGGGAAGAAACAATAAATATAATGCAAGCATAGGCATAGTGATGCAAGACATGACAAGTAACGGCGTTAGAGGTGCCCTAACGCGGTAGTAGGTGATACCGATGAAAGGGGATGACATCCGGGAAAGTACCCCCGGTGTTTCGCGTTTTCGGACCGGTGAACCGGAGGGGGAAAGTTGCATGTTCGCTATGCTAGGGATGGGTGGTGGATAAACGGGCTGCGTATCCGGATTCGTCTCGCCGTTCTGAGCAATTTTCATGTTGAAAATATTTTAATCCGAGTTACAGATTAAAAGATATGATTTTCTAAAGATTTTATTAATTTCTGGAATTTAATTAATTATTTAAATTAATTCGAAAAACAGATTAATGACATCAGCATGATGTCATGCTGACATCAGCAGTCAACTCTGTTGACTTGGTCAACCTGACCAGTGGGACCCACCTGTCATACACTGTTTATGTTAATTAGGGTTTAATTAACCTAATTAATTGATTAGATTAACTAACAGTAGTTAATTAGGTTAATTAATCATTGGGTTAATTAACCTTAATTAGTTAATTTAATCAGAATTAAATAAGTTAACTAATTAGTTAATTAATTAATTAATTATTTTTATCATAAATTATTTATTCATTTAGGTATTTTTTTTATTCCCTTTTTTTTTGTTCTGGAGGCGGGGCCCTCCATGTCAGTGGCCCAAAGGGCCACAGCGATTCGGGCGCGCGGTTACGGGCACAGGCACCCAGCCCGATTGGCAAATGCCCAGATGGGCAGGGGGCGCCGGCCACGGGCACGGCAAGCCCGGCCGCCTGGGACGACAGCGGCAGCGGCGAGGCCACGTCGGGGTGGCGCCGGGGCAGGGATCGAAGGCGCGGCGCGGCAAATGGCGGGACGGCGAGCGGCGGCGGACGCAACAGCGATCGGGGGGAGGGGAGCAACGTGAGCAAGGGGGCGGACACGCGCAAGCCGCGGACGGCGCGGGCGACCGGTGGGCGAGCACGGCGCACGCGGAGCTTCAGCACGGGGCAGCGGCGAGTGTGCACATGCATAGGGCACGGCCGGGCGTGAGGAGCGGGTCGAGCAGGCGGGTGCGGCCTTGCGTGCGCAGTCAACGCCGGCAGCGCACAGGGGCGGGGCTTGGCGGCGCGGTGGCCGGAACGGGCAACGGAGACGGGGAGAGAGGGGGGGTGCTCACGGAAGGTGCAGGGAACGAGGCAGCGGTCTCGAGCTCGAGGAGGAGGACGAGGAAGGGGGCGGCGTTCGGGTCGCCGGCGACGAGTGCGGCGGGGCGACGGGGTCGAGGGCGCGGCGCCGGAATGGCGGCCTCGGCACAGGGCGAGGAGGAGGCCGAGGCACGCGGGGCGGTGGCAGCGGCACGGCGGCGTCCAGAGGAGGACGGGGAGCGCGGTGGCGGTGGTGAACGGCGGCGTAGAGGAGGCAGGCCGGGGGGGAGGAGTCCGGCGGGGGCGGGGGGGGAGGGGGGGAAGCTCCGGGCATGGAATCCGGGCGGCGGCGGCGAACGCCCCCGATCCGATCTGGATCGGGGAGGGGGCAGGGGGAGTGGAGCGAGTGGGGGGGAGTGGGGCGACGGGGTGGGGTTAGGGTTTCGGGGGTGTAGGGTTATGGGGGGAGTGGGGGCCGGTCTGGGCCAGTGGGCTGGTCCAGTTGGGCCACGGCCCAGGGGGGGTTTCTCCTTTTTTTTTGGTTTTGTTTCCTGTTTTCCTTTTCTTTATTTCCTCTTCTGTTTTAAATCGAGTTAAATTATTTAGGCATTTTATAAAAATGTGTTTGCTTCATTATAATTACCCTGGCATTTAACTGCACACTCCGAACATTTTAGTTTAACATTTTGAAACTTTTATAATTTAACTTTATTTTAATGTTTGAATTTGACTCGGTTTTGGCCTAACAGTAGATTATCAATAGTAACCGGGGTGACGTGGCATGATTATCATTGGATTACTGTAGCTTGATTACCCGGGCGTTACAACTTTTGTCCTTGGTATCCGAATTACCAGGGTTCTTTGATAAGTTGTTACTGCGAGCTAGTCAGCTGTCTTCTCCCGCGCAAAAGCGGGTCATGAGTGTCGTGAGGGCTGCCATGGATTTCGGCTTTTCCTGTCCCAGGTGTCGGGCAAGCCACTCGTCGCGGATGTTATGCTTGAAGGCTGCTAGGGCCTCTGCGTCCGGACAGTCGACTATCTGGTTTTTCTTTGTTAGGAACCGTGTCCAGAATTGTCTGGCCGATTCCTCTGGCTGCTGAATTATGTGGCTTAAGTCGTCAGCATCTGGTGGTCGCACGTAAGTGCCTTGGAAGTTATCGAGGAATGCGGCTTCCAGGTCCTCCCAAGAACCGATTGAGTCTGCTGGCAAGCTGTTAAGCCAATGCCGGGCCGGTCCTTTAAGTTTGAGCGGGAGGTATTTGATGGCGTGTAGATCATCGCCACGTGCCATGTGGATGTGAAGGAGATAATCCTCGATCCATACCGCCGGATCTGTTGTGCCATCGTATGATTTGATCTTTACGGGTTTGAAACCCTCTGGGATTTTATGATCCATTACTTCATTCATGAAGCATAGCGGGTGTGCGGCGCCTCTGTATTGGTCTATATCACGACGCAGCTCGGAAGAGCTATGTCTGTTGTGTTCGGCCCGGCCGGATTTGTTGTATCCGGAGTGAAGATCATTGTCACATGCCGTAGGGCGCCTGCGCGATCCGTAGATCGATCTTGTTTGTCTTGCCTTATCCTCCAGTATGTCTCGCAGGTCGGGCGCATTTTCCCGTGCCTTAGTTGAGCGGCGTCGGGGCATGGCTTGGGTGGAGGGCCGAGAGGCCTCTCTGTCGCGGCCGCGAGGTGGCCGGTCTGCCATGTCATGCGCTGGTGATGTAGGTGCTTCCTCCTCTGATCGGGGTAGCGGCCTGCGCTTCGGGTAACTCTTGGAGGGGCGTTCGAGTTCATACTCTTCGGCCGCAAGGACTTCAGTCCATCTGTCAGCTAGCAAATCTTGGGCAGCTCTAAGCTGCTGCTGCTTTTTCTTGAGGCTGCTTGCCGTGGCTAAAAGCCTGTGTTTAAAACGCTCTTGTTCGGCGGGGTCTGATGGTATGACGAATTCGTCGTCATCGAGGCTTGCCTCGTCTTCAGAGGGAGGCGTATAGTTATCATCCTCGACCTCTCGGTCTGCCGCTCTCTCATGAGGGCTGGCTTCTCCATCTTCCTGTGCCGAATCTTGCTGAGGTGGGTGTTCTTCGGCGCTATCCGGGGTAGTATTATCTCCCGTGCCGGAATCACCGTTTTTGCTTTGGTGGGATTTAGAGCGGCGCCGCTGACGCCGGCGCTTTGGCTGTTTCTTGGGGGCGTCATCCCCCACTGTTCCATCGCCATCTCCATCTTTTGGAGTATCCACCATATATATGTCATATGACGAGGTAGCCTTCCAGCGCCCTACAAGTGCTGGTTCCTGTTCGTCTCCTACATCGTCGTCCATGTCATCGATGTCTTCGGAGCTGAAGTCAAGCATGTCGGTTAGATCGTCGACAGTGGCTACAAAGTGGGTGGTGGGTGGGCTTTGAATTTCCTCATCGCCCGTATCCCACCCTCGCTGACCGTAGTCCGGCCAAGGCTCTCCTGATAAAGAGAGAGACTTAAGAGAATTTAGGATGTCGCCAAAAGGCGAACGCTGAAAGATGTCTGCGGCGGTGAACTCCATTATCGGCGCCCAATCGGATTCGATTGGCAGGGGCGCGGGTGGTTCGGAGTCCGGGGAGGAGTCTGTATCCTCGGAGCCACGGGTCGTGCAGAGTGCGGGGCTAGTGTTCGGCTCGATCGCTTTTGGGATCACAGCACCCGAGGTGACGTCCAACCGCTCATCCTCGACTGGCACAATAGGCTCCAAGTTAGGGGTCGGAACCGATGCGTGTGCGGCCTCTAGGACACTGTCCGGAGGCAGAGCTAGATCATGCCCCTCGAGATAGTGCGGCGCGCTTGGCCGTGGCTCGAACCCGTCGAAGATCAAGTCTCCGCGGATGTCAGCCGTGTAGTTTAGGCTTCCAAACCTGACTTGATGGCCAGGGGCGTAGCTTTCGATCTGCTCCAGGTAGCCGAGCGAATTGGCCCGCAGAGCGAAGCCGCCGAAGATGAAGATCTGTCCGGGGAGCAAAGTCTCACCCCGGACCGCATCGTTGTTGATGATAAAAGGAGCCATCAGTCCTAAAGGCGACGACACAGAGGAACTCTCAATGAAAGCACCAATGTCGGTGTCAAAACCGGCGGATCTCGGGTAGTGGGTCCCGAACTGTGCATCTAGGCCGGATGGTAACAGGAGGCAGGGAACACGATGTTTTACCCAGGTTCGGGCCCTCTTGATGGAGGTAAAACCCTACGTCCTGCTTGATTAATATTGATGATATGGGTAGTACAAGAGTAGATCTACCATGAGATCAAGGAGGCTAAACCCTAGAAGCTAGCCTATGGTATGATTGTTGTATATGGAGTTGATTGCCTATGGACTACAACCCTCCGGTTTATATAGACACCGGATAGGGTTAGGGTTACATAGAGTCGGTTACAATGGTAGGAGATCTTGAATATCCGCATCGCCAAGCTTGCCTTCCACGCCAAGGAAAGTCCCATCCGGACACGGGACGAAGTCTTCAATCTTGTATCTTCATAGTCTAGGAGTCCGGCTGAAGGTATAGTCCGGCTACCCGAACACACCCTAATCCAGGACTCCCTCAACGGGTGCAAGCCAGTTTTGCCCACGTAGAAATACTTGGGTTAAACTTGACGAGCCTAGCATATGCAGATATGGCCTCGGAACACTGAGACCGAAAGGTCGAGCGTGAATCATATAGTAGATATGATCAACATAGTGATGTTCACCATTGAAAACTACCCCATCTCACGTGATGATCGGACATGGTTTAGTTGGTATGGATCACGTGATCACTTAGATGATTAGAGGGATATCTATCTAAGTGGGAGTTCTTAAATATGATTAATTGAACTTTAATTTATCATGAACTTAGTACTTGATAGTATTTTGCTTGTCTATGTTGTTGTAGATAGATGGCCCGTGTTGTTGTTCTGTTAAATTTTAATGCGTTCCTTGAGAAAGCAAAGTTGAAATATGATGGTAGCAATTACACAAACTGGGTCCGTAACTTGAGGATTATCCTCATTGCTGCACAGAAGAAGTACGTCCTGGAAGCACCGCTGGGTGCCAAACCCGCTGTAGGAGCAACGCCATATGTTATGAATGTTTGGCAAAGCAAAGCTGATGACTACTCGATAGTTAAGTGTGCCATGCTTTACGTCTTAGAACTGGGACATCAACGACGTTTTGAACATCATGGATCATAAGAGATGTTCCAGGAGTTGAAGTTAATATTTCAAGCAAATTCCGGATTGAGAGATATGAAGTCTCCAATAAGTTCTAAAGCTGCAAGATGGAGGAGAATAGTTCTGTCAGTGAACATAAACTCAGAATGTCTGGGTACCATAACCACTTGACTCAACTGGGAGTTAATCTTCCTGTTGATAGTGTCATTGACAGAGTTCTTCAATCACTGCCACCAAGCTACAAGAGCTTCGTGATGAACTATAATTTGCAAGGGATGGATAAGACAATTCCCAATCTCTTCACAATGCTAAAAGCTGCTGAGGTAGAAATCAAGAAGGAGCATCAAGTGTTGATGGTCAACAAGACCACCAGTTTCAAGAAAAAAGGTAAAGGGAAGAAGAAAGGGAACTTCAAGAAGAACAGCAAACAAGTTGCTGCTCAAGAGAAGAAACCCAAGTATGGACCTAAGCCTGAGACTGAGTGCTTCTACTTCAAAGGGACTGGTCACTGGAAGCGGAACTGCCCAAGTATTTGGCGGATAAGAAGGATGACAAGGTGAACAAAGGTATTTGTGATATACATGTTATTGATGTGTACCTTATTAAAGCTCGCAGTAGCACCTGGGTATTTGATACTGGTTCTGTTGCTAATATTTGCAACTTGAAACAGGGACTACAGATTAAGCGAAGATTGGCTAAGGACTAGGTGACGATGCACGTGGTAAATGGTTCCAAAGTCGATGTGATCGTCGTCAGCACGCTACCTCTACATCTACCCTCGGGATTAGTTTTAGACCTGAATAATTGTTATTCGGTGTCAGCGTTGAGCATGAACATTATATCTGGATCTTGTTCGATGCGAGACGGTTATTCATTTAAATCTGAGAATAATGGTTGTTCTATTTATATGAGTAATATCTTTTATGGTCATGCAGCCTTGAAGAGTGGTCTATTTTTAATGAATCTCGATAGTAGTGATACACATATTCATAATGTTAAAGCCAAAAGATGTAGAGTTGATAATGATAGTGCAACTTATTTGTGGCACTGCCGTTTAGGTCATATTGGTGTAAAGCGCATGAAGAAACTCCATTCTGATGGACTTTTGGAATCACTTGATTATGAATCACTTGGTACTTGCGAACCATGCCTTATGAGCAAGATGACTAAAATTCCGTTCTCCGGAACAATGGAGCGAGCAACGGATTTATTGAAAATCATACATACTGATGTATGTGGTCCGATGAATATTGAGGCTCGCTGCGGGTATTGTTATTTTCTCACCTTCACAGATGATTTGAGCAGATATGGGTATATCTACTTAATAAAACATAAGTCTGAAACATTTGAAAAGTTCAAAGAATTTTAGAGTGAAGTGGAAAATCATCGTAACAAGAAAATAAAGTTTCTACGATCTGATCGTGGAGGAGAATATTTGAGTTACGAGTTTGGTCTTCATTTGAGACAATGCGGAATAGTTTCGCAACTCACGCCACCTGGAACACCACAACGTAATGGTGTGTCCGAACGTCGTAATCGTATTTTACTAGATATGGTGCGATCAATGATGTCTCTTACTGAGTTACCGTTATCATTTTGGGGTTATGCTTTAGAGACAGCTGCATTCACGTTAAATAGGGCACCATCTAAATCCATTGAGACAACGCCTTATTAACTATGGTTTGGCAAGAAACCAAAGTTTTTGTTTCTCAAAGTTTGGGGCTGCGATGCTTATGTGAAAAAGCTTCAACCTGATGAGCTCGAACCCAAATCAGAGAAATGTGTCTTCATATGATACCCAGAGGAGACTGTTGGGTACACCTTCTATCAAAGATCCGAAGGCAAGACATTTGTTGCCAAGAATGGATCCTTTCTAGAGAGGGAGTTTCTCTCGAAAGAAGTGAGTGGGAGGAAAGTACAACTTGATGAGGTAATTGTACCTGCTCCTTTATTGAAAGTAGTCCATCACAGAAATTGGCCTGTGACATCTACACCAATTAGTGAGGAAGCCAATGATGATGATCACGAAACTTCAGATCAAGTTACTCTCGAACCTCGTAGGTCAACCAGAGTAAGATCCACACCAGAGTGGTACGGTAATCCTGTTCTGGAGGTCATGTTACTTGCCGATGACGATCCTACGAACTAGGAAGCGATGATGAGCTTAGATTCCACAAAATGGCTTGAGTCCATGAAATCTGAGATGGGATCCATGTATGAGAACAAAGTTTGGACTTTGGTTGACTTGCCCGATGATCGGCAAACCATCGAGAATAAATGGATCTTCAAGAAGAAGACTGACGTTGACGGTAACGTTACTGTCTACAAGGCTCGACTTGTTGGGGAAGGTTTTCGACAAGTTCAAGGAGTTGACTACGATGAGACATTCTCACCCGTAGCGATGCTTAAGTCCGTCCGAATCATGTTATCAATTGTCGCATTTTATGATTATGAAATTTGGCAAATGGATGTAAAGACGGCATTCCTGAATGCATTTCTGGAAGAAGAGTTGTATATGATGCAACCTGAAGGTTTTATCGATCCAAAGGGTGCTAACAAAGTGTGCAAGCTCCAGCGATCCATTTATGGACTGGTGCAAGCCTCTCATAGTTGGAAGAAACGTTTTGATAGTGTGATCAAAGCATATGGTTTTATACAGACTTTTAGAGAAGCCTGTATTTACAAGAAAGTGAGTGAGCGCTCTGTAGCATTTCTAATATTATATGTGGATGACATATTATTGATTGGAAATGATATAGAATTTCTGGATAGCATAAAAGGATACTTGAATAAGAGTTTTTCAATGAAAGACCTCGGTGAAGCTGCTTATATATTGGGCATCAAGATCTATAGAGATAGATCAAGACACTTAATTGGACTTTCACAAAGCACATACCTTGATAAAGTTTTGAAGAAGTTCAAAATGGATCAAGCTAAGAAAGGGTTCTTGCCCGTATTACAAGGTGTGAAGTTGAGTAAGACTCAATGCCCGACCACTGCAGAAGATAGAGAGAAAATGCAAAGTGTTCCCTATGCTTCAGCCATAGGCTCGATCATGTATGCAATGTTGTGTACAAGACCTGATGTGTGCCTTGCTATTAGTTTAGCAGGGAGGTACCAAAGTAATCCAGGAGTGGATCACTGGACAGCGGTCAAGAACATCCTGAAATACCTGAAAAGGACTAAGGATATGTTTCTCGTTTATCAGGTGACAAAGAGCTCGTCATAAATGGTTACGTCGATGCAAGCTTTGACACTGATCCAGACGATTCTAAATCGCAAACCGGATACGTGTTTATATTGAACGGTGGAGCTGTCAGTTGGAGCAGTTCTAAACAAAGCGTCATGGCGGGATCTACGTGTGAAGTGGAGCACATAGCTGCTTCGGAAGCAGCAAATGAGGGAGTCTGGATGAAGGAGTTCATATCCGATCTAGGTGTCATACCTAGTGCATCGGGTCCAATGAAAATCTTTTGTGACAATACAAGTGCAATTGCCTTGGCAAAGGAATCCATATTTCACAAGAGAACCGAACACATCAAGAGACGCTTCAATTCCATCCGCGATCAAGTCCAGGTGGGAGACATAGAGATTTGCAAGATACATACGGATCTGAATGTTGCAGACCTGTTGACTAAGCCTCTCTCATGAGCAAAACATGATCAGCACCAAGGCTCCATGGGTGTTAGAATCATTACTGTGTAATCTAGATTGTTGACTCTAGTGCAAGTGGGAGACTGAAGGAAATATGCCCTAGAGGCAATAATAAAGTTATTATTTATTTCCTTATTTCATGATAAATTTTTATTATTCATGCTAGAATTGTATTAACCGCAAACATAATACATGTGTGAATACATAGACAAACGGAGTGTCACTAGTATGCCTCTACTTGACTAGCTCGTTGGTCAAAGATGGTTATGTTTCCTAACCATAGACATGAGTTGTCATTTGATAAATGGGATCACATCATTAGGAGAATGATGTGATTGACTTGACCCATTTTGTTAGCTTAGCACTTGATCATTTTAGTTTACTGCTATTGCTTTCTTCATGACTTATACAAGTTCCTATGACTATGAGATTATGCAACTCCTGATTACCGGAGGAACAATTTGTGTGCTACCAAACGTCACAACGTAATTGGGTGATTATAAAGGTGCTCTACAGGTGTCTCCAATGGTACTTGTTGAGTTGGCATAGATCGAGATTAGGATTTGTCACTCCGGTTGTCGGAGAGGTATCTCTAGGCCCTCTCGGTAATGCACATCACTATAAGCCTTGCAAGCAATGTGACTAATGACTTAGTTACGGGATGATGCATTACGGAACGAGTGAAGAGACTTGCCGGTAACGAGATCGAACTAGGTATTGAGATACCCACGATCAAATCTCAGGCAAGTAACATAACGATGACAAAGGGAACAACTGTTGTTATGCGGTTTGACCGATAAAGATCTTCGTAAAATATGTAGGAGCCAATATGAACATCCAGGTTTCGCTATTGGTTATTAACCGGAGACGTGTCTCGGTCATGTCTACATAGTTCTCAAACCCGTAGGGTCCGCACGCTTAACATTCGGTGACGATCGGTATTATGAGTTTATGTAATCTAATGTACCGAAGGTAGTTTGGAGTCCCGGATAAGATCAGGGACATGACAAGGAGTCTCGAAATGGTCGGGACATAAAGATCGATATATTGGACGACTATATTCGAACATCGGAAAGGTTCCGAGTGATTCGGGTATTTTTCGGAGTACCCGGGAGTTACGTGAATACGGTGGAAGAAGTATTGGGTCTCATGGGCCAAGTGGTGGAAGAGAGGAGGCAGGACAAGGTAGGGCGCGCGGCCCCCCTAGCCCAAACCGAATTGGACTAGGGGGCCGGCCCCCCTTTCCTACTTTCCTTCCTCTCCTTCCTTCTCCCTCTCCTTCCTTTCCCCCTCCTAGTAGGAGTAGGAAAGGGGAGTCCTACTCCTACTAGGAGGAGGACTCCTCCTCCTGGCGCGCCCTGCAAGGGCCGGCCGGTCTCCCCCTTGCTCCTTTATATACGGAGGCAGGGGCACCCTAGGACACACAAGTTGATTGTTCCAAGCCGTGTGCGGTGCCCCCCTTCACCATAATCCACATCGATCATATCGTAGCGGTGCTTAGGAAAAGCCCTGCGTCGGTAGCAACATCATCACCGTCATCACACCATCGTGCTGACAGAACTCTCCCATGAAGCTCTGCTGGATTGGAGTTCGTGGGATGTCATCGAGCTGAACGTGTGCTGAACTCGGAGGTGTCGTGCGTTCAGTACTTGGATCGGTCGGATCGTGAAGACATACACTACATCAACCGCGTTCTCATAACGCTTCCGCTTACGGTCTACGAGGGTACATAGACGATACTCTCCCCTCTCGTTGTTATGCATCACCATGATCTTGCGTCCGCGTAGGAATTTTTTGGAAATTACTATGTTCCCACACACACAGAACTAGCTCCAGTTCATCAATGTAATGTAGGCATGTATTCCGAATATAGTCATACGTGCTTATGGAAAAGAATTTGCATGACATCTTTTATCCTACTCTCCGGTGGCAGCGGGGTACTATTGGAAACTAAGGGATATTAAGGCCTCCTTTTAGTAGAGTACCGGACCAAAGCATTAACACTTAGTGAATACATGAACTCCTCAAACTACGGTCATCACCGGTAAGTATCCCGATTATTGTCACTTCGGGGTTAACGGATCATAACACATAATAGGTGACTATAGACTTGCAAGATAGGATCAAGAACTCACATATATTCATGAAAAAATAATAGGTCCAGATCTTAAATCATGTCACTCGGGCCCTAGTGACAAGCATTAAGCATAGCAAAGTCATAGCAACATCAATCTCAGAACATAATGGATACTAGGGATCAAACCCTAACAAAATTAACTCGATTACATGATAAATCTCATCCAACCCATCACCGTCCAGCAAGCCTACGATGGAATTACTCACGCACGGCGGTGAGCATCATGAAATTGGTGATGGAGGAAGGTTGATGATGACGATGGCGACGGATTCCCCTCTCCGGAGCCCCGAACGAACTCCAGATGAGCCCTCCTGAGAGAAATTGGGGCTTGGTGGCGGCTACGTATCGTAAACACGATGGATCCTTCTCTCTGATTTTTTTCTCCCCGAACGTGAATATATGGAGTTGGAGTTGAGGTCGGTGGAGCACCAGGGGGCCCACGAGGCAGGGGGCACGCCCCCACCCTTGTGGACAGGGTGTGGGCCCCCTGGCCTTGATTCTTTCGCCATTATTTTTTATATATTTCAAAAATATTCTCCGTTGATTTTCAGGTCATTCCAAGAACTTTTATTTCTGCACAAAAATAACACCATGGCAATTCTGCTGAAAACGGCGTCAGTCCGGGTTAGTTCCATTCAAATCATGCAAGCTAGAGTCCAAAACAAGGGCAGAAGTGTTTGGAAAAGTAGATATATTAGATACGTATCAACTCCCCCAAGCTTAAACCTTTGCTTGTCCTCAAGCAATTCAGTTGATAAACTGAAAGTGATAAAGAAAAACTTTTACAAACTCTGTTTACTCCTGTTGTTGTAAATATGTAAAGCCAGCATTCAAGTTTTCAGCAAATATTATGAACTAACCATATTCACAATAACATTTAGGTCTCATGTTTACTCATATCAATGGCATAATCAACTAGCGAGCAATAATAAATCTTGGATGACAACACTTTCTCAGAACAATCATAATATGATATAACAAGATGGTATCTCGCTAGCCCTTTCTGAGACCGCAAAACATAAATGCGGAGCACCTCTGAGGATCAAGGGCTGACTAGAAATTGTAATTCATGGTAAAAGAGACCCAGTCAAGTCGTACTCAATGTAAACTAATAATAATGCATGCAAATGACAGTGGTGCTCTCTAACTTGTGCTTTTTAATAAGAGGGTGATGACTCAACATAAAAGTAAATGGATAAGCCCTTCGCAGAGGGAAGCAGGGATTTGTAGAGGTGACAGAGCTCGGTTTTAAAATAGAGATGAATAATATTTTGAGCGGTATACTTTCATTGTCAACATAACAGCCGAGAGATCTCGATATCTTCCATGCTACACACATTATAGGCGGTTCCCAAGCAGAATGGTAAAGTTTATACTCCCCCACCACCAACAAGCATCAATCCATGGCTTGCCTGAAACAACGGGTGCCTCCAACTAACAACAATCCCGGGGGAGTTTGTTTGCAATTATTTTGATTTGATTCGAGCATGGGACTGGGCATCCCGGTGACCAGCCATTTTCTCGTGAGTGAGGAGCGGAGTCCACTCCTCTTGAGAATAACCCGCCTAGCATGGAAGATACAGACAGCCCTAGTTGATACATGAGCTATTCGAGCATACAAAACATAGTTTTTATTTGAAGGTTTAGAGTTTGGCACATACAAATTTACTTGGAACGGCAGGTAGATACCGTATATAGGAAGGGATGGTGGACTCATATGGAATAACTTTGAGGTTTATAAAGTTGGATGCACAAGCAGTATTCCCGCTTAGTACAAGTGAAGGCTAGAGAGAGACTGGGAAGCGACCAGCTAGAGAGCGACAACAGTCATGAACATGCATTAAAATTAATCAACACTGAATGCAAGCGTGAGTAGGATATAAATCACCATGAACATAAATATCATGGAGGCTATGTTGATTTTGTTTCAACTACATGCGTGAACATGTGCCAAGTCAAGCCACTCGAATCGTTCAAAGGAGGATACCACCCTATCATACCACATCACAACCATTTTAATAGCATGTTGGCACGCAAGGTAAACCATTATAAACTCCTAGAAATTTAAGCATGGCATGAGCAACTATAATCTCTAATTTTCATTGCAAACATGTTTCATTCATAATAGGCTGAATCGGGAATGATGAACTAATGATATTTACAAAAACAAGAGAGGTCGAGTTCATACCAGCTTTTCTCATCTCAATCAGTTCATCATATATCGTCATTATTTCCTTTCACTTGCACAACCGAATAGTGTGGATAATAATAATGGTGCGCGTGCATTGGACTAAGATGGAATTTGTAAGCATTCAAGGGAGAATACAAGGTAATATGGGCTCTTTGTTAGATCAACAATAATGCATATGAGAGCCACTCAACATTTTCATCATGGTCTTCTCCTCTCGACCCCCAAAGAAAAGAAACAAAACTATTTACACGGGAAAGCTCCCAACAAGGAAAAGAAGAACGAGAAATCTTTTTGGGTTTTCTTTTTAATTACTACTACTACAAGCATGGAAAGTAAACTAGCTAAAAGCTACAACTAAGTTTTTTTCTTTTTTCTTAAGGTTTTTCAAACACACAAGAAGAAAGCTTAAAAAGAAAATAAACTAGCATGGATGATACAATGAAAAAGTATGAGCACCGACAATCGGCATGAGTGTGTGAACATGAATGTAATGTCGGTGAGAGATACGTACTCCTCCAAGCTTAGGCTTTTGTCCTAAGTTGGTCTATGGCCACGGCTAGCCTGGTGGAAATCCAAAGTTGTAACTGGGGTCGTACTGGGATGCAACAGCTATTGCCTAACGAGCTGCAGCTTGGAGGCAGGCTGCCTCCGTCCTCCTCTCGTACTCGTTCGCCTCCTCCCTAGTTATAACATATCTCCCTTTTGTCTGAAAATCAAAGAAAGCAGGAGTAGGGAGAGCAACATGGATGGTGCGCCATCTATCAAAGATTAGTCGGTACTGGAGGAACTGATCGTTTCTCTCAACAAACTGATGATGAACCATAGCATTATAATCTAGATAAGCAGGAGGCAACTCAATATCATCCCCACGTATGGGTATATCAAGAAAGTTAGCTACACGAGTTGCATAAATTCCACCAAACAAATCTCAAGTTAAACTATTAAGATGCAACCTACGTGCGACAATAGCCCCCAAGTTGTATTGTTTATGTCCTAATACAGCACTCTTGAGAACACTAAGACCGGGAACACACATGTGACATGCCTCATCCTTACTGTTAATGCATCTACCCACGAAGAGAGCAAAATAATGTATGGCAGGAAAATGAATGCTCCCTATGGTAGCTTGTGTTATTTCTCTAGATTCCCCCATAGTGATACTAGCAAGAAATTCTTTAAATTCAGATTTGTGAGGTTCACTAGCACTACCCCACTGCGGGAGTTTACAAGCAGTATTAAAATCTTCTAAGTCCATGGTATAAGATTTATCATAAATATCAAATAGGACATTGTGAGAATTGCGCGAGGATGTAAATTTAAACCTTCTCACAAATGAATCAGTTAAGTAGAGGTATTGTCGGCACTTATCTAACACGAAGCTCTGAAGATCAGCGCTGCGCACATATGCGTCAAATTCTTCCTTGATGCCTGCTTGGACCATGAAATCCTCTGACAGACATTCACAAGGCCGCACATGAGCTTCCCTTGGTAGTTTATTGTCCGGATCTCGTATCGCGGGCCTTGGGCCTTGCTTCCTTGAGGAACCACCTTGGTACATCTTCCTAAAAAAATTCTTCCTCTAAAAAATTTCTAAAATTTTTAGTGACTCAAAATAAAAGTGAACCAAACTCAACAAAATTGATAGCAACTACTCCTACAAGTGCCTAGTGGCTATACCATGCATTAAAACTACTTTTGACCACATAAATTTGACATGCAAGCTCAAGAACAGGGTCACCTAAGCAGCAAAAATTTGCAATAAATAAAGCACTAGAACAAAAACTAATTGGACCATTGGAGGAGTCACATACCGAAGAACAATCCCCCAAAGCAATTTTGTGAATGGAGCTTTGAGCAAGGAGATCGAAAATGGCAGCAAGATGAGCTAGAACACGGCTTTGAGCTCGTGGATGATTTTTTATGAAGGAAGACAAAGTGTGTGGGTGCAAGAATAAGTGGAGGGGACCCACGTGGGGTCCGCGAGGCAGGGGCGCGCCCTCCACCCTCGTGGGCACATGGTGGGTCCCCCTGGTGTGTTCTCAGTGCCAATAATTCTTAAATATTCTGGAAAAAATCATATTAAATTTTCAGGGCATTGGAGAACTTTTATTTTCGGGGTATTTTTTATTGCAAGGATAATTCAGAAAACAGACAGAAAATACTATTTTTACTTTATTTAAGATAAATAACAGAAAGTAAAAGGAGGGCATAGAAAGTTGTGCTTTCTAACTTCATCCATCTCATGCTCATCAAAAGGAATCCACTGACAAGGTTGATCAAGTCTTGTTAACAAACTCATCCCGAATCACATGAAACTAGAGAAATTTCGAATAACACTAGGTTACCTCAACTAGGATATGCACATCCCCAACAATAAGAGTATCATATTTCTTCTTGACAGTACGAAGAGGAAATTCAAAACCTCCAATAGTGATTGTTGGAATTTTTCCAATAGAATAGATACTGTGGACTTGAGGTTGTTTCCTCGGAAAGTGTACCGTATGCTCATTACCATTAACATGAAAAGTGACATTGCCTTTGTTGCAATCAATAACAACCCCTGCAGTACTCAAAAAGGGTCTACCAAGGATAATCGACATACTATCGTCCTTGGAAATATCAAGAATAACAAAGTCCGTTAAAATAGTAACGTTTGCAACCACAACAAGCACATCCTCACAAATACTGACAGGTATAGCAGTTGATTTATTAGCCATTTGCAAAGATATTTCAGTAGGTGTCAACTTATTCAAATCAAGTCTACGATATAAAGAGAGAGGCATAACACTAACACCGGCTCCAAGATCACATAAAGCAGTTTTAACATAGTTTCTTTTAATGGAGCTTGGTATAGTTGGTACTCCTGGATCTCCAAGTTTCTTTGGTATTCCACCCTTAAAAGTGTAATTAGCAAGCATGGTGGAAATTTCAGCATCTAGTATCTTTCTATTAGTAACAATAGCCTTCATGTACCTAGCATAAGGGTTCATTTTAAGCATATCAGTCAAACGCATACACAAAAAAGATAGGTTTAATCATTTCAGCAAAGTGCTCAAAATCCACATCATCCTTTTTCTTGGATGGTTTAGGAGGAAAAGGCATGGGTTTCTGAACCCATGGTTCTCTTTCCCTACCGTGCTTCCTAGCAACAAAGTCTCTCTTATCATAACGTTGATTCTTTGATTGTGGGTTATCAAGATCAACAACAGGTTCAATCTCTACATCATTATCATTGCTAGGTGGATCATCAACATGAACATCATCATTAACATTATCACTAGGTTCATGTTCGTTACTAGATTGTATTTTAGCATCAGAAATAGAAATATCATTGAGATTCTTAGGTGTGTCAACAACAGGTTCACTTGAGGCATGCAAAGACCTATCATTTTTCTTCTTCTTCTTAGAAGAACTAGGTGCATCAACATTAGTTCTTTGAGAATCTTGCTCAATTCTCTTAGGATGGCCCTCGGGATACAAAGGTTCCTGAGTCATTTCACCCCCTCTAGTCATAACTCTAACAACATTATAATTTTTCTTATTATTTAATTCATTGAGCAAATCATTCTGAGCCTTAAGTACTTGTTCTACTTGAGTGGTAACCATAGAAGCATGTTCACTAATAAGTTTAAGTTCACCTTTAACTCTAGACATATAATCACTCAAGTGTTCAATCATATAAGCATTGCGTTTCAATTGTCTACCAACATAAGCATTGAAGTTTTCTTGTTTAACAATAAAATTATTAAACTCATCTAAGCATTGGCTAGCAGACTTATAACGAGGAATGTCACCTTTTCATCAAATCTACAAAGAGAATTTACCTTCACTACCTGTGTCGGGTTATCAAGACCATGTATTTCTTCAATAGGTGGTAAATTCTTAACATCTTCAGCTTTAATACCTTTTTATTTCATAGATTTCTTTGCCTCTTGCATATCTTCAGGACTGAGAAATAGAATACCTCTTTTTTGGAGTTGTCTTAGGAGTTGGTTTAGGAAGTGTCCAGTCATTTTCATTACTCAACATATTATTCAATAGAAAATCAACTTGATCAACTGTTCTTTCCCTGAAAACACAACCAGCAAAACTATTCAGGTGGTCTCTGGAAGCATCGGTTAGTCCATTATAAAATATATCAAGTATTTCATTTTTCTTGAGAGGATGATCAGGCAAAGCATTAAGTAATCGGAGAAGCCTCCCCCAAGCTTGTGGGAGACTCACTTCTTGAATTTGCACAAAATTATATATTTCCATTAAGGCAGCTTGTTTCTTATGAGTGAGGAAATATTTAGCAAAGTAATAAATCATATCCCGGGGACTACGCACACAACCAGGATCAAGAGAATTAAACCATGTTTTAGCATCACCCTTTAATGAGAATGGAAACAACTTAAGGATAAAGTAATAGCGAGTTTTCTCATCATGAGTAAACAGGGTGGCTATATCATTTAATTTAGTAAGATGTGCCACAATAGTTTCAGATTCATAACCATAGAAAGGATCAGGTTCAACCAAAGTAATTAACTTAGGATCAACAGAGAAATCATAATCCTTATCGGAAATAAAGATAGGTGAAGTAGCAAAAGCAGGGTCATATTTCATTCTAGCATTCAAAGACTTTTCTTTAAGCTTAGCTAATAATTTTTTAAGATCAGATCTATCATTGCAAGCAAGAAAGTCTCTAGTAGTTTCTACATCCATAACATAGCCCTCAGGCACAACAGGCAATTCATATCTAGGGGGAGAATCTTCATCATCACTTTCATCAATATTATCAGTTTCAATAATTTCATTCTCTCTAACCCTAGCAAGTTGTTCATCAAGAAATTCACCTAGTGGCACAGTATTATCAAGCATAGAAGTAGTTTCATCATATGTATCATGCCAAGCGGAAGTGGCATCATCAATAACATGCGACATATTAGAATGAATAGCAGGAGTAGGTGTCGCAAGTTTACTCAAAACAGAAGGTGAATCAAGTGCAGAGCTAGATGGGAGTTCCTTACCTCCCCTCGTAGTTGAGGGAAAAATATTAGTTCTTTTATGTGACGCCCGGATAGTTACGCTACAGTAATCCTCCGCTAATGGTGCCACGTCACCTCGATTACTGTGGTTAATCTTGGGTTAATTTGAAACCGTTTCAAAATTTAAATTCAAATTCAAATTAATGTCAACAATAAAAGTGTTCAAAAGTGATAACAAAAATGTTTGGGTTGTGCCAAAAATGGCATAGGTAATTTTAGTGCAGCAAACTCATTTTTAGAAATTTCCTAAATGGTTTAAAATGAACTAAAACAGAATAGAAAATAAATAAAAGAAAGAAAATACAAAAAAAATAGAAAACAAACTAACAGACAAAAAAAGAGAAACCCAGCACGCCACCAGCCCAACTGGGCAGGCCCAAACCGGCCCAGCCGGCCACTCCCCCCCCCCCCCCCCCCGCACTCCCCTTATCCACCCCCCCTAGGGGCCGAACCGCCACCGACACTCCCCACTCCTCCCCGAAAATATCTCCTCCCCCCCTCTCCCCTGATTTGGATCGGGCTCGAGGAGGAGGACACCGACGTCGTCGGCCGTCGCCGCCAGGAGATCACGCCGCCTCACCGGAGCCCCACCTCGCCGGCCTGCCCCTCTCCCTCGCATCGTCCCCGACTACCTCCCCACGTCCCGCTGCCCGAACCCCTACAAACCCCACCGTGAGACCCCCCCCCCCCTCCTTCTCCTCTACGTCCACCCGCAGCACACGCACGCCCGCACGGCCCCACCTCCCGCACCGGCGCTCGCCGCGGCGCCGTGCACGCTCTCGCTCCGGCTCTCCCGCTGCCGCAGTCCGCCGCGGTCTCGTCGCCCCTCACCGCCCGCTACTCCGCTCGCCGACAACTTCGTCGTGGTCGTGCCCGACCCCGCGCACCCGCATCTGCCGCGCCCATGGTCGCGTGCTGCGCGTGACCGCGCTCGCCCGCGTGCTCCACTGCTGTCGTTGCCGCCCGCCTCCCCCTGCGCCCGTGGCCATCCTCTCTGCCTCTCCCTCGCGCTCGGCTCCGCCGCCCGCCGGCGCCCGGGACAGCTGCATCCGGCCAACCCCGCGGTGCTCCGCCCACTCAACGCGCCCACCGACACCGTGACTCCCTTCCGCTCGCTCACCGCCGCTGCTCTGCAGCTCGCTGGCCGCACCCCGACGCCCTGCCGCTGCTCGCCCGCCGGCCCGCTCTGGCCTCCCTCGCAGCGCTCTGCTCCCCACGCTCGCCGCTTGCCGCGGCCCGCATCACGGTGCCCGCGCCGGCCGCGGCCGCTCTGCTCGTCGGCGCACCCGTTCAGGTGACGCCGCACCCATCGGGCGCCCATGCCCTTGCCCGCTAGCACGCCCATGAACCGCACGCCCGCTAGGCCCCCCAGGGCCTATGACAAGTGGGCCACTGCCCTGGAACGTTTTTAAAAAAAATAATGTTAATTAATTAATTAATTAACTTAATTAATTTTGGTTAATTAAAATAAACAATTAATTAAACTACTTAATCATAATTAAGATTAACCAAATAACTAACTAAACTGTTAGAGTAGACTAAAACAGTCAATGACAGGGGGTCCCACCCCTGTTGACCAGTCAAACGTTGACTGGTCAACTAGGTCCCTCTGGCCCACCTGTCAGCCACTGGGTACACTTTTGTGTACACTGTGCTGGGTGCGCCTACCAATTTAGCGTTTATTTTCAAATTAAAAATAATTTCAGAATAATAATAAAATCTTTAGAAAATCATATCTTTTGATCCGTAACTCGGATTAAATTATTTTCAACATGAAAGTTGCTCGGAACGACGAGACGAATCCGGATACGCAGCCCGTTCGTCCGCCACGCATCCCTAGCATAGGGAACACGCAACTTTCCCCCTTCGGATCATCTGTCCGAAAACGCGAAACACCGGGAATACTTTCCCGGATGTTTTCCCCCTTCACCGGTACCACCTCGTACCGCGTTAGGGCACACCTAGCATCACGCTTTGTCATGTCATGCATCGTCATGCATTTGTTTGCATTATATTTATTGTTTCTTCCCCCTCTTCTCTCGCTAGACACCGAGACTGACGCCGCTACTACCCAGTACGACTACGGTGTTGACGACCCCTCTCTCTTGCCAGAGAAACCAGGCAAGCCCCCCCCCCCTTGATCACCAGATATCGCCTACTCTTCTCTATACTGCTTGCATTAGAGTAGTGTAGCATGTTGCTGCTTTCCGTTAATCCTATCCTGATGCATAGCATGTCCTTGCTACTACTGTTGTTACCTTTACCTGCAATCCTAATGCTTAGTATAGGATGCTAGTTTATCATCAGTGGCCATACATTATTGTCCGTCTGCCATGCTATACTATTGGGTCGTGATCACTCGGGAGGTGATCACGGGTATATTCTATATACTTTATACATGATACATGTGATGACTAAAGTCGGTTGGCTCGAGGAGTACCCGCGGTTGATTCACGAATTGGGGGCTGGAAGGACATAATTTCCCGACAGCCCTCTGTGTGGATCTTTGTGGCGAAGCGACAGGGCAGGTTGAGACCACCTAGGAGAGAGGTGGGCCTGACCCTGGTCGGCATTCGCAGTTATTTCAAGATAACACGTTTAACGAGATCTTGGTATTTGATCTGAGTCTGGCCACTGGCCTATACGCACTAACCATCTACGCGGGGACAGTTATGGGCACTCGACGTCGTGGTATCAGCCGAAGCCTTCGTGACGTCAGCGACTGAGCGGCGCACATCGGATTGGACCGTAATCCTGCTCTTGTATTAAGGGGGCTAGTTCTGCTTCTGGCCACGTACGCAACATGCAGGTGTGCAATGGGCGATGGGCCCAGACCCCTGCGCCATAGGATTTAGACCGGCGTGCTGACCTCTCTGTTATGCCTAGGTAGGGCTACGACGTGTTGATCTTCCGAGGCCGGGCATGACCCAGAAAAGTGTGTCCGGACAAAGGGGATCGAACGTGTTGGGAAATGTGGTGCACCTGTGCAGGGAAGTTAATCTATTCGAATAGCCGTGATCTTCGGTAACATGACGACTTGGAGTTGTACCTTGATCTTATGACAACTAGAACCGGATACTTAATAAAACACATCCTTCCAAGTGCCAGATACAACCAGTGATCGCTCTCTCACAGGGCGACGAGGGGAGGATCATCGGTTAGGATTATGCTACACGATACTACTTGGTGAACTTACCATCTACTCTCTTCTCCTGCTGCAAGATGGAGGTTACCAGAAGCGTAGTCTTCGATAGGACTAGCTATCCCCCTCTTATTCCGGCATTCTGCAGTTCAGTCCACATATGATACCCTTATTCCATTTGATACCAATACATACATATGTAGTGTAGCTCCTTTCTTGCGAGTACTTTGGATGAGTACTCACGGTTGCTTTGCTCCCTCTTTTCCCCCTTCCTACCCGATGGCTGCGACCAGAATTTGGAGCCCAGGAGCCAGACGCCACCGTCGATGACGACTACTACTACTCAGGAGGTGCCTACTACTACGTGCAGCCTGCTGACGACGACCAGGAGTAGTTTAGGAGGATCCCAGGCAGGAGGCCTGCGCCTCTTTCGATCTGTATCCCAGTTTGTGCTAGCCTTCTTAACGCAAACTTGTTTAACTTATGTCTGTACTCAGATATTGTTGCTTCCACTGACTCGTCTATGATTGAGCTCTTGTATTCGAGCCCTCGAGGCCTCTGGCTTGTAATATGATGCTTGTATGACTTATTTTATTTGTAGAGTTGTGTTGTGATATCTTCCCGTGAGTCCCTGATCTTGATCATACTCGTTTGCGTGTATGATTAGTGTACAATTGAATCGGGGGCGTCACATTTTATCTTTCAAGTTCTTCATAGTGATCAGTAGATATAAATCCCAAGTGACTCAAATAATAGAGCTATGCTCCCCGGCAACGGCGCCAGAAAATAGTCTTGATAACCCACAACTATAGGGGATCGCAACAGTTTTCGAGGGTAGAGTATTCAACCCAAATTTATTGATTCGACGCAAGGGGGCCAAAGAATATTCTCAAGTATTAGCAGCTGAGTTGTCAATTCAACCACACCTGGAAACTTAATATCTGCAGCAAAGTATTTAGTAGCAAAGTAATATGACAGTAGTGGTAACGGTGGCAAAAGTAACGGTAGCAGTTTCGGTTTTATAGTGATTGTAACAGTAGCAACAGAAAAGTAAATAAGGGAAGATCAATATATGAAAAGCTCATCGGCAATGGATCAGTGATGGATAATTATGTCGGATGCAATTCCTCATGCAATAGTTATAACATAGGGTGACACAGAACTAGCTCCAGTTCATCAATGTAATGTAGGCATGTATTCCGAATATAGTCATACGTGCTTATGGAAAAGAACTTGCATGACATCTTTTGTCCTACCCTCCCGTGGCATTGGGGTCCTATTGGAAACTAAGGGATATTAAGGCCTCCTTTTATTAGAGTACCGAACCAAAGCATTAACACTTAGTGAATACATGAATTCCTCAAACTACGGTCATCACCGGTAAGTATCCCGATTACTGTCTCTTCAGGGTTAACGGATCATAACACATAATAGGTGACTATAGACTTGCAAGATAGGATCAAAGAGAAAATTCCTTATATAACACTATTTTAAATATTGGTTCCTTATGTAACACTGAAAAATTTCTTCTTCCTTATCTAACATCATGTATAATATTTTTTCCCTATCTAACACTCCCGTCAATTCTGTTAGCTCACACCGTTAAAACAGGCATGGAGTGATGTCAGTTTTTCTTAGCTGGACAAAAATGCCCCTGCCCATAAGCATGAGAGAAAAGAAAACAGAACACGACCGGAACGAACCAAACCGGCCATCTCTCTCACGATCCACATCCCCTTCCCCGCTTCCCCTTTCTCAAACCCTAGTGATTGCGGGCGGCGGCGACGGCAGAGAACCTGCTAGCGGCGGTGGAGATTCGGTGTTATGGATGGCGGTGGTGTTGAGGATGGGGAAGGTGCTACGGAGGAAATCCAGTGCGCGGCGGCGGAGGGGTCCGACCTTGGCGCTCCCGCGGATCCGGGGATGGCGAGCCTTGGCGACGGCTGTGGTACGGAGGGGTCGGGCCAGCACGCGGCTACGGCTACGGAGGGGTTGCGTCAGCGCACGGCTTCGACGGGAGGCGGTGTCTCAGCTGTAGCAATCACGGTCCAGGGCGGGGCATGGGCTGAGGGCTCGACCGCCGGCGTGGCTGGAGGCTCAGGCCAAGGCACGGCTGGTTCGGGCTCAACAGCAGCTGTAGGCTTAGGCCAATACGCTGCTGAATCGGCCTCGGCAGCAGTTGCAGGGTCCGGCCAGGGTGCAGCTCGGTTGGCCTCCACTACATGGGCGTGTCCAGATGGGTAAGTTCATGGCACTTTGTGGATTTGTATGATGTTTGTACCACTAGCAATGATCAGAACTATCTAGCAATACTCATGCATAGTTTCTTCACTTAATTGTCTCTTGAATTCACATGATGGATCCAAATTCAAGTTATTTGATAAAAATCGAATTGTTTGGCAATAAAAAAAAGCTCGAGAATACATTCGATGTTTCTGTTTTGAGAAGATCATTGATTGTGACTTGACAAACTATAAGGATTTCGTTGAATCAATTGTAGAGCAGTACTCTCCGTGTTATTTGGAAGTTGCACATGTGCAGTACTATGATGATGCTCTAAAAATCTGTCCAGAAGTAAAATGTGACCAAGATTTAATGCTTATGTTTGAGAAACACTCGGAGACAAAGGTGTTGTGTATGATCATTGCATATTGTGATCCGTCTGAACCGTATGAGCCTATCACCGAGAAGCAAAAAAAAACTAACCCAGCCAGCCCCGCAATGAGCACAAGAAGCAAACGAAGACTTAGCTTGTGAACCAAATTTAATTTCTTTTAGTTAGAGACTTAGAGTCACTTTTGTTGCTGCTCATGTCATGTTGTGTGGACTTGGACTCATGTATGTGAACCTTAGGTCACTTTTGTGTAGTCCATATCATGTATGTATGGACTTGGACTATGTACGCGAACCTGGACATGATGACAATCCTTTTGTGTTGCTCATATGATGTAGAGTATGATGTATGTGTGCGATTGGACTCATATATGTGATCATGTATATGTTGGAAGTGATATATGTGTACTTGGATGGGGGCCTGTATGTTTATGTGCAAATCTGAATACTATTTGTTGAAATATATGTATATGTGAATTGTGTGATCTGGATGTGCATCAAATTATAGGGGAGGTTCTACCCAAATTTTGAACTAAATTGTGAAAAAGTTGTTGCTCTAGTACAAGAAGGAAAAAGAAGACAAAGAATGGAACCAAGCATTGGGTATGTGATAAGGTGAAGGATTGGCTGATTGAATATGCAACTCTCGGGGCGAAGGCATTGCAGAAGAAGATTAAAGAACACCACAAGGTTGACCTCCACTACAAGAGAATATATATGGGTAAGAAGCTAGCTCTGAAAGAATTGTATGGTGATTGGGATAGCAGCTTTGACAATTTGTATAGGTTTAAAGCACAAGTTGAAACCACTTGCCTTGGTAGCATAGTTCAGATTGATCATTACACTATAAAAGGAAAAATCAGGTTTAGAAGGTTCTTCTTTGCTTTGAAACCTTACATAGACGGATTCCTTGGTGGTTGCAGGCCATATTTGGCAGTAGATAGCACATTCTTAATAGGCAGGCTCAAGGGGCAGCTGGCTAGTGCTACCGCTGTAGATGGCCATAATTGGATGTATCCACTTTGTTTTGGAATTTTTTATTCCAAAACAAACAAGAATTGGATCTGGTTTATGCAATTGCTTAGGCAAGCCATAGGATCACCAGGGGGTTTAGCCATAAGCACTGATGCCAGGTAGGCGGTGATGACAGGGGTGAAGGAAGTTTTCCCAAAAGTAGAACATAGGAAATGCATGTTTCACTTGGTGTCAAACTTCAAGAAAAAGTATCATGGAAAGATATTTGATGACCATCTTTGGGCTGCTACTTACTCATGGAACACATATATATTTGAGAAAAATTGGGTTGCAATGGAAACAGCAAAGCCAGCGGCAACTGCATATCTTAGGAAGTGGCACACTAGGTTGTGGACTAGGAGTCAGTTCTCAACCATTTGTAAGGTGGACTATGTAACCAACAACCTCGCAGAGTGCTTCAATAAGTGGATTAAGCACCACAAGTCTTTGAACTTGGACGACTTAATGGAAAAGCTTAGGCAGATGATTATGATCATGTGGAATCGCCGAAGAAAAGTAGCAAAGAAGTTAGTTGGATTAATTTTGCCCCACATAATTAAGAAGTTGAATGCAAAGAGTAGAGAGTTAAACTTGGAGGTGGTAGAAAGCTCGGAAGAAGTTGCTGAAGTAACTCAATTGGGAGGCAGCGGGTTTAGGTTTGTCGTCAACTTGCATGACAACACATGTTCTTGTAGACAATGGCAAGTTTCTGGCCTTCCTTGCAAACATGCTCTAGCATTCGTCACATCACTTGTCAATGCACATATACAGAATTATGTGGACTCATATTACTCCATTGACAAGTTTAGAGCAGCTTATGGCCAACTAATCCCTGTTATGTGTGACAAGACCCAGTGGCCTAAATCTAACCATGGATTCTTCATGCATCCACCCTTGCCAAAAGCCGTAGCTGGTCGGCCCCAAACAGAGAGGCATAAGGGTTGTAGTGAGAAAAAGAGGAAAAGTGGCCAGCACTTATGCCCTATTTGTAAGGAATACAAACACCATTGGCACAAGTGCAAGAAGGGGAACAAAGATGACATTGCTGCTTTGATGGAGTTGAGGTAATCAACTATGCATTCTACTTTCTTATTGCATGTTAACTACTCTCTTACATTAGTGTTTTGTAATCGACTATGCATGTGAACTACTTTCTTGTTGCTCATGTAGAGAACCACCAAAGAAGAGGAGGAAGACAACCAAATCAGCCCAGTCATCCATTGTGCCAAGAGGTGATGAAGCACCACCAACCTCTATGTATTTTCCACCAAGGTTAGCAAATCTGAATTTAATTTGTGCCAAATGAAAACTGAGTTTGATTAGTGCCAAATGAAAACTGAGTGTGCATTCGTCTAATCCATAGCCAAAGCTTAGAAATTACAACCAAGAAGAAAGGAAAACACAGCCAATCTTTGGAGACTGCAAACAAGAAAAATGGAAAAGGGTGTAAAAGGTGATCTTTGCTAATTCTGAATTTTAATGTCACATATTATGCATAGTTCATATTGTTATTTACTCTAAAATTACTGTTGCCATACATGTACAAGTGCAGATCAGGGAAGGGGAAGAAGATGGAGCTTGCTAAAAAGGATGAAATTTGTCCTATGGTGCCATTTGACAGCCCCGCAATGAGCACAAGAAGCAAAAAAAACTAACCCAGTCAGCCCCGCAATGAGCACAAGAAGCAAACGAAGACTTAGCTTGTGAACCAAATTTAATTTCTTTTAGTTAGAGACTTAGAGTCACTTTTGTTGCTGCTCATGTCATGTTGTGTGGACTTGGACTCATGTATGTGAACCTTAGGTCACTTTTGTGTAGTCCATATCATGTATGTATGGACTTGGACTATGTACGCGAACCTGGACATGATGACAATCCTTTTGTGTTGCTCATATGATGTAGAGTATGATGTATGTGTGCGATTGGACTCATATATGTGATCATGTATATGTTGGAAGTGATATATGTGTACTTGGATGGGGGCCTATATGTTTATGTGCAAATCTGAATACTATTTGTTGAAATATATGTATATGTGAATTGTGTGATCTGGATGTGCATCAAATTATAGGGGAGGTTCTGCCAAAATTTTGAACTAAATTGTGAAAAAGTTGTTGCTCTAGTACAAGAAGGAAAAAGAAGACAAAGAATGGAACCAAGCATTGGGTATGTGATAAGGTGAAGGATTGGCTGATTGAATATGCAACTCTCGGGGCGAAGGCATTGCAGAAGAAGATTAAAGAACACCACAAGGTTGACCTCCACTACAAGAGAATATATATGGGTAAGAAGCTAGCTCTGAAAGAATTGTATGGTGATTAGGATAGCAGCTTTGACAATTTGTATAGGTTTAAAGCACAAGTTGAAACCACTTGCCTTGGTAGCATAGTTCAGATTGATCATTACACTATAAAAGGAAAAATCAGGTTTAGAAGGTTCTTCTTTGCTTTGAAACCTTGCATAGACGGATTCCTTGGTGGTTGCAGGCCATATTTGGCAGTAGATAGCACATTCTTAATAGGCAGGCTCAAGGGGCAGCTGGCTAGTGCTACCGCTGTAGATGGCCATAATTGGATGTATCCACTTTGTTTTGGAATTTTTTATTCCAAAACAAACAAGAATTGGATCTGGTTTATGCAATTGCTTAGGCAAGCCATAGGATCACCAGGGGGTTTAGCCATAAGCACTGATGCCAGGTAGGCGGTGATGACAGGGGTGAAGGAAGCTTTCCCAAAAGTAGAACATAGGAAATGCATGTTTCACTTGGTGTCAAACTTCAAGAAAAAGTATCATGGAAAGATATTTGATGACCATCTTTGGGCTGCTACTTACTCATGGAACACATATATATTTGAGAAAAATTGGGTTGCAATGGAAACAGCAAAGCCAGCGGCAACTGCATATCTTAGGAAGTGGCACACTAGGTTGTGGACTAGGAGTCAGTTCTCAACCATTTGTAAGGTGGACTATGTAACCAACAACCTCGCAGAGTGCTTCAATAATTGGATTAAGCACCACAAGTCTTTGAACTTGGACGACTTAATGGACAAGCTTAGGCAGATGATTATGATCATGTGGAATCGCCGGAGAAAAGTAGCAAAGAATTTAGTTGGATTAATTTTGCCCCACATAATTAAGAAGTTGAATGCAAAGAGTAGAGAGTTAAACTTGGAGGTGGTAGAAAGCTCGGAAGAAGTTGCTGAAGTAACTCAATTGGGAGGCAGCGGGTTTAGGTTTGTCGTCAACTTGCATGACAACACATGTTCTTGTAGACAATGGCAAGTTTCTGGCCTTCCTTGCAAACATGCTCTAGCATTCGTCACATCACTTGTCAATGCACATATACAGAATTATGTGGACTCATATTACTCCATTGACAAGTTTAGAGCAGCTTATGGCCAACTAATCCCTGTTATGTGTGACAAGACCCAGTGGCCTAAATCTAACCATGGATTCTTCATGCATCCACCCTTGCGAAAAGCCGTAGCTGGTCGGCCCCAAACAGAGAGGCATAAGGGTTGTAGTGAGAAAAGGAGGAAAAGTGGCCAGCACTTATGCCCTATTTGTAAGGAATACAGACACCATTGGCACAAGTGCAAGAAGGGGAACAAAGATGACATTGCTGCTTTGATGGAGTTGAGGTAATCAACTATGCATTCTACTTTCTTATTGCATGTTAACTACTCTCTTACATTACTGTTTTGTAATCAACTATGCATGTGAACTACTTTCTTGTTGCTCATGTAGAGAACCACCAAAGAAGAGGAGGAAGACTACCAAATCAGCCCAGTCATCCATTGTGCCAAGAGGTGATGAAGCACGAGCAACCTCTATGTATTTTCCACCAAAGTTAGCAAATCTGAATTTAATTTGTGCCAAATGAAAACTGAGTTTGATTAGTGCCAAATGAAAACTGAGTGTGCATTCGTCTAATCCATAGCCAAATCTTAGAAATTACAACCAAGAAGAAAGGAAAACACAGCCAAACTTTGGAGATTGCAAACAAGAAAAATGGAAAAGGGTGTAAAAGGTGATCTTTGCTAATTCTGAATTTTAATGTCACATATTATGCATAGTTCATATTGTTATTTACTCTAAAATTACTGTTGCCATACATGTACAAGTGCAGATCAGGGAAGGGGAAGAAGATGGAGCTTGCTAAAAAGGATGAAATTTGTCCTATGGTGCCATTTGACAGCCCCGCAATGAGCACAAGAAGCAAAAAAAACTAACCCAGCCAGCCCCGCAATGAGCACAAGAAGCAAACGAAGACTTAGCTTGTGAACCAAATTTAATTTCTTTTAGTTAGAGACTTAGAGTCACTTTTGTTGCTGCTCATGTCATGTTGTGTGGACTTGGACTCATGTATGTGAACCTTAGGTCACTTTTGTGTAGTCCATATCATGTATGTATGGACTTGGACTATGTACGCGAACCTGGACACGATGACAATCCTTTTGTGTTGCTCATATGATGTAGAGTATGATGTATGTGTGCGATTGGACTCATATATGTGATCATGTATATGTTGGAAGTGATATATGTGTACTTGGATGGGGGCCTGTATGTTTATGTGCAAATCTGAATACTATTTGTTGAAATATATGTATATGTGAATTGTGTGATCTGGATGTGCATCAAATTATAGGGGAGGTTCTGCCAAAATTTTGAACTAAATTGTGAAAAAGTTGTTGCTCTAGTACAAGAAGGAAAAAGAAGACAAAGAATGGAACCAAGCATTGGGTATGTGATAAGGTGAAGGATTGGCTGATTGAATATGCAACTCTCGGGGCGAAGGCATTGCAGAAGAAGATTAAAGAACACCACAAGGTTGACCTCCACTACAAGAGAATATATATGGGTAAGAAGCTAGCTCTGAAAGAATTGTGTGGTGATTGGGATAGCAGCTTTGACAATTTGTATAGGTTTAAAGCACAAGTTGAAACCACTTGCCTTGGTAGCATAGTTCAGATTGATCATTACACTATAAAAGGAAAAATCAGGTTTGGAAGGTTCTTCTTTGCTTTGAAACCTTGCATAGACGGATTCCTTGGTGGTTGCAGGCCATATTTGGCAGTAGATAGCACATTCTTAACAGGCGGGTTCAAGGGGCAGCTGGCTAGTGCCACCGCTGTAGATGGCCATAATTGGATGTATCCACTTTGTTTTGGAATTTTTTATTCCAAAACAAACAAGAATTGGATCTGGTTTATGCAATTGCTTAGGCAAGCCATAGGATCACCAAGGGGTTTAGCCATAAGCACTGATGCCAGGTAGGCGGTGATGACAGGGGTAAACGAAGTTTTCCCAAAAGTAGAGCATAGGAAATGCATGTTTCACTTGGTGTCAAACTTCAAGAAAAAGTATCACGGAATGATATTTGATGACCATCTTTGGGCTGCTACTTACTCATGGAACACATATATATTTGAGAAAAATTGGGTTGCAATGGAAACAGCAAAGCCAGCGGCAACTGCATATCTTAGGAAGTGGCACACTAGGTTGTGGACTAGGAGTCAGTTCTCAACCATTTGTAAGGTGGACTATGTAACCAACAACCTCGCAGAGTGCTTCAATAATTGGATTAAGCACCACAAGTCTTTGAACTTGGACGACTTAATGGACAAGCTTAGGCAGATGATTATGATCATGTGGAATCGCCGGAGAAAAGTAGCAAAGAATTTAGTTGGATTAATTTTGCCCCACATAATTAAGAAGTTGAATGCAAAGAGTAGAGAGTTAAACTTGGAGGTGGTAGAAAGCTCGGAAGAAGTTGCTGAAGTAACTCAATTGGGAGGCAGCGGGTTTAGGTTTGTCGTCAACTTGCATGACAACACATGTTCTTGTAGACAATGGCAAGTTTCTGGCCTTCCTTGCAAACATGCTCTAGCATTCGTCACATCACTTGTCAATGCACATATACAGAATTATGTGGACTCATATTACTCCATTGACAAGTTTAGAGCAGCTTATGGCCAACTAATCCCTGTTATGTGTGACAAGACCCAGTGGCCTAAATCTAACCATGGATTCTTCATGCATCCACCCTTGCTAAAAGCCGTAGCTGGTCGGCCCCAAACAGAGAGGCATAAGGGTTGTAGTGAGAAAAGGAGGAAAAGTGGCTAGCACTTATGCCCTATTTGTAAGGAATACAGACACCATTGGCACAAGTGCAAGAAGGGGAACAAAGATGACATTGCTGCTTTGATGGAGTTGAGGTAATCAACTATGCATTCTACTTTTCTTATTGCATGTTAACTACTCTCTTACATTACTGTTTTGTAATCAACTATGCATGTGAACTACTTTCTTGTTGCTCATGTAGAGAACCACCAAAGAAGAGGAGGAAGACTACCAAATCAGCCCAGTCATCCATTGTGCCAAGAGGTGATGAAGCACAAGCAACCTCTATGTATTTTCCACCAAAGTTAGCAAATCTGAATTTAATTTGTGCCAAATGAAAACTGAGTTTGATTAGTGCCAAATGAAAACTGAGTGTGCATTCGTCTAATCCATAGCCAAAGCTTAGAAATTACAACCAAGAAGAAAGGAAAACACAGCCAAACTTTGGAGATTGCAAACAAGAAAAATGGAAAAGGGTGTAAAAGGTGATCTTTGCTAATTCTGAATTTTAATGTCACATATTATGCATAGTTCATATTGTTATTTACTCTAAAATTACTGTTGCCATACATGTACAAGTGCAGATCAGGGAAGGGGAAGAAGATGGAGCTTGCTAAAAAGGATGAAATTTGTCCTATGGTGCCATTTGACAGCCCCGCAATGAGCACAAGTAGCAAAAAAAACTAACCCAGCCAGCCCCGCAATGAGCACAAGAAGCAAACGAAGACTTAGCTTGTGAACCAAATTTAATTTCTTTTAGTTAGAGACTTAGAGTCACTTTTGTTGCTGCTCATGTCATGTTGTGTGGACTTGGACTCATGTATGTGAACCTTAGGTCACTTTTGTGTAGTCCATATCATGTATGTATGGACTTGGACTATGTACGCGAACCTGGACACGATGACAATCCTTTTGTGTTGCTCATATGATGTAGAGTATGATGTATGTGTGCGATTGGACTCATATATGTGATCATGTATATGTTGGAAGTGATATATGTGTACTTGGATGGGGGCCTGTATGTTTATGTGCAAATCTGAATACTATTTGTTGAAATATATGTATATGTGAATTGTGTGATCTGGATGTGCATCAAATTATAGGGGAGGTTCTGCCAAAATTTTGAACTAAATTGTGAAAAAGTTGTTGCTCTAGTACAAGAAGGAAAAAGAAGACAAAGAATGGAACCAAGCATTGGGTATGTGATAAGGTGAAGGATTGGCTGATTGAATATGCAACTCTCGGGGCGAAGGCATTGCAGAAGAAGATTAAAGAACACCACAAGGTTGACCTCCACTACAAGAGAATATATATGGGTAAGAAGCTAGCTCTGAAAGAATTGTGTGGTGATTGGGATAGCAGCTTTGACAATTTGTATAGGTTTAAAGCACAAGTTGAAACCACTTGCCTTGGTAGCATAGTTCAGATTGATCATTACACTATAAAAGGAAAAATCAGGTTTAGAAGGTTCTTCTTTGCTTTGAAACCTTGCATAGACGGATTCCTTGGTGGTTGCAGGCCATATTTGGCAGTAGATAGCACATTCTTAACAGGCGGGTTCAAGGGGCAGCTGGCTAGTGCCACCGCTATAGATGGCCATAATTGGATGTATCCACTTTGTTTTGGAATTTTTTATTCCAAAACAAACAAGAATTGGATCTGGTTTATGCAATTGCTTAGGCAAGCCATAGGATCACCAAGGGGTTTAGCCATAAGCACTGATGCCAGGTAGGCGGTGATGACAGGGGTAAAGGAAGTTTTCCCAAAAGTAGAGCATAGGAAATGCATGTTTCACTTGGTGTCAAACTTCAAGAAAAAGTATCACGGAAAGATATTTGATGACCATCTTTGGGCTGCTACTTACTCATGGAACACATATATATTTGAGAAAAATTGGGTTGCAATGGAAACAGCAAAGCCAGCGGCAACTGCATATCTTAGGAAGTGGCACACTAGGTTGTGGACTAGGAGTCAGTTCTCAACCATTTGTAAGGTGGACTATGTAACCAACAACCTCGCAGAGTGCTTCAATAATTGGATTAAGCACCACAAGTCTTTGAACTTGGACGACTTAATGGAAAAGCTTAGGCAGATGATTATGATCATGTGGAATCGCCGGAGAAAAGTAGCAAAGAAGTTAGTTGGATTAATTTTGCCCCACATAATTAAGAATTTGAATGCAAAGAGTAGAGAGTTAAACTTGGAGGTGGTAGAAAGCTCGGAAGAAGTTGCTGAAGTAACTCAATTGGGAGGCAGCGGGTTTAGGTTTGTCGTCAACTTGCATGACAACACATGTTCTTGTAGACAATGGCAAGTTTCCGGCCTTCCTTGCAAACATGCTCTAGCATTCGTCACATCACTTGTCAATGCACATATACAGAATTATGTGGACTCATATTACTCCATTGACAAGTTTAGAGCAGCTTATGGCCAACTAATCCCTGTTATGTGTGACAAGACCCAGTGGCCTAAATCTAACCATGGATTCTTCATGCATCCACCCTTGCTAAAAGCCGTAGCTGGTCGGCCCCAAACAGAGAGGCATAAGGGTTGTAGTGAGAAAAGGAGGAAAAGTGGCCAGCACTTATGCCCTATTTGTAAGGAATACGGACACGATTGGCACAAGTGCAAGAAGGGGAACAAAGATGACATTGCTGCTTTGATGGAGTTGAGGTAATCAACTATGCATTCTACTTTCTTATTGCATGTTAACTACTCTCTTACATTAGTGTTTTGTAATCGACTATGCATGTGAACTACTTTCTTGTTGCTCATGTAGAGAACCACCAAAGAAGAGGAGGAAGACAACCAAATCAGCCCAGTCATCCATTGTGCCAAGAGGTGATGAAGCACCACCAACCTCTATGTATTTTCCACCAAGGTTAGCAAATCTGAATTTAATTTGTGCCAAATGAAAACTGAGTTTGATTAGTGCCAAATGAAAACTGAGTGTGCATTCGTCTAATCCATAGCCAAAGCTTAGAAATTACAACCAAGAAGAAAGGAAAACACAGCCAAACTTTGGATATTGCAAACAAGAAAAATGGAAAAGGGTGTAAAAGGTAATCTTTGCTAATTCTGAATTTTAATGTCACATATTATGCATAGTTCATATTGTTATTTACTCTAAAATTACTGTTGCCATACATGTACAAGTGCAGATCAGGGAAGGGGAAGAAGATGGAGCTTGCTAAAAAGGATGAAATTTGTCCTATGGTGCCATTTGACAGCCCCGCAATGAGCACAAGAAGCAAAAAAAACTAACCCAGCCAGCCCCGCAATGAGCACAAGAAGCAAACGAAGACTTAGCTTGTGAACCAAATTTAATTTCTTTTAGTTAGAGACTTAGAGTCACTTTTGTTGCTGCTCATGTCATGTTGTGTGGACTTGGACTCATGTATGTGAACCTTAGGTCACTTTTGTGTAGTCCATATCATGTATGTATGGACTTGGACTATGTACGCGAACCTGGACACGATGACAATCCTTTTGTGTTGCTCATATGATGTAGAGTATGATGTATGTGTGCGATTGGACTCATATATGTGATCATGTATATGTTGGAAGTGATATATGTGTACTTGGATGGGGGCCTGTATGTTTATGTGCAAATCTGAATACTATTTGTTGAAATATATGTATATGTGAATTGTGTGATCTGGATGTGCATCAAATTATAGGGGAGGTTCTGCCAAAATTTTGAACTAAATTGTGAAAAAGTTGTTGCTCTAGTACAAGAAGGAAAAAGAAGACAAAGAATGGAACCAAGCATTGGGTATGTGATAAGGTGAAGGATTGGCTGATTGAATATGCAACTCTCGGGGCGAAGGCATTGCAGAAGAAGATTAAAGAACACCACAAGGTTGACCTCCACTACAAGAGAATATATATGGGTAAGAAGCTAGCTCTGAAAGAATTGTGTGGTGATTGGGATAGCAGCTTTGACAATTTGTATAGGTTTAAAGCACAAGTTGAAACCACTTGCCTTGGTAGCATAGTTCAGATTGATCATTACACTATAAAAGGAAAAATCAGGTTTGGAAGGTTCTTCTTTGCTTTGAAACCTTGCATAGACGGATTCCTTGGTGGTTGCAGGCCATATTTGGCAGTAGATAGCACATTCTTAACAGGCGGGTTCAAGGGGCAGCTGGCTAGTGCCACCGCTGTAGATGGCCATAATTGGATGTATCCACTTTGTTTTGGAATTTTTTATTCCAAAACAAACAAGAATTGGATCTGGTTTATGCAATTGCTTAGGCAAGCCATAGGATCACCAAGGGGTTTAGCCATAAGCACTGATGCCAGGTAGGCGGTGATGACAGGGGTAAAGGAAGTTTTCCCAAAAGTAGAGCATAGGAAATGCATGTTTCACTTGGTGTCAAACTTCAAGAAAAAGTATCACGGAAAGATATTTGATGACCATCTTTGGGCTGCTACTTACTCATGGAACACATATATATTTGAGAAAAATTGGGTTGCAATGGAAACAGCAAAGCCAGCGGCAACTGCATATCTTAGGAAGTGGCACACTAGGTTGTGGACTAGGAGTCAGTTCTCAACCATTTGTAAGGTGGACTATGTAACCAACAACCTCGCAGAGTGCTTCAATAATTGGATTAAGCACCACAAGTCTTTGAACTTGGACGACTTAATGGAAAAGCTTAGGCAGATGATTATGATCATGTGGAATCGCCGGAGAAAAGTAGCAAAGAAGTTAGTTGGATTAATTTTGCCCCACATAATTAAGAATTTGAATGCAAAGAGTAGAGAGTTAAACTTGGAGGTGGTAGAAAGCTCGGAAGAAGTTGCTGAAGTAACTCAATTGGGAGGCAGCGGGTTTAGGTTTGTCGTCAACTTGCATGACAACACATGTTCTTGTAGACAATGGCAAGTTTCTGGCCTTCCTTGCAAACATGCTCTAGCATTCGTCACATCACTTGTCAATGCACATATACAGAATTATGTGGACTCATATTACTCCATTGACAAGTTTAGAGCAGCTTATGGCCAACTAATCCCTGTTATGTGTGACAAGACCCAGTGGCCTAAATCTAACCATGGATTCTTCATGCATCCACCCTTGCTAAAAGCCGTAGCTGGTCGGCCCCAAACAGAGAGGCATAAGGGTTGTAGTGAGAAAAGGAGGAAAAGTGGCCAGCACTTATGCCCTATTTGTAAGGAATACGGACACGATTGGCACAAGTGCAAGAAGGGGAACAAAGATGACATTGCTGCTTTGATGGAGTTGAGGTAATCAACTATGCATTCTACTTTCTTATTGCATGTTAACTACTCTCTTACATTAGTGTTTTGTAATCGACTATGCATGTGAACTACTTTCTTGCTGCTCATGTAGAGAACCACCAACGAAGAGGAGGAAGACAACCAAATCAGCCCAGTCATCCATTGTGCCAAGAGGTGATGAAGCACCACCAACCTCTATGTATTTTCCACCAAGGTTAGCAAATCTGAATTTAATTTGTGCCAAATGAAAACTGAGTTTGATTAGTGCCAAATGAAAACTGAGTGTGCATTCGTCTAATCCATAGCCAAAGCTTAGAAATTACAACCAAGAAGAAAGGAAAACACAGCCAAACTTTGGATATTGCAAACAAGAAAAATGGAAAAGGGTGTAAAAGGTGATCTTTGCTAATTCTGAATTTTAATGTCACATATTATGCATAGTTCATATTGTTATTTACTCTAAAATTACTGTTGCCATACATGTACAAGTGCAGATCAGGGAAGGGGAAGAAGATGGAGCTTGCTAAAAAGGATGAAATTTGTCCTATGGTGCCATTTGACAGCCCCGCAATGAGCACAAGAAGCAAAAAAAACTAACCCAGCCAGCCCCGCAATGAGCACAAGAAGCAAACGAAGACTTAGCTTGTGAACCAAATTTAATTTCTTTTAGTTAGAGACTTAGAGTCACTTTTGTTGCTGCTCATGTCATGTTGTGTGGACTTGGACTCATGTATGTGAACCTTAGGTCACTTTTGTGTAGTCCATATCATGTATGTATGGACTTGGACTATGTACGCGAACCTGGACACGATGACAATCCTTTTGTGTTGCTCATATGATGTAGAGTATGATGTATGTGTGCGATTGGACTCATATATGTGATCATGTATATGTTGGAAGTGATATATGTGTACTTGGATGGGGGTCTGTATGTTTATGTGCAAATCTGAATACTATTTGTTGAAATATATGTATATGTGAATTGTGTGATCTGGATGTGCATCAAATTATAGGGGAGGTTCTGCCAAAATTTTGAACTAAATTGTGAAAAAGTTGTTGCTCTAGTACAAGAAGGAAAAAGAAGACAAAGAATGGAACCAAGCATTGGGTATGTGATAAGGTGAAGGATTGGCTGATTGAATATGCAACTCTCGGGGCGAAGGCATTGCAGAAGAAGATTAAAGAACACCACAAGGTTGACCTCCACTACAAGAGAATATATATGGGTAAGAAGCTAGCTCTGAAAGAATTGTGTGGTGATTGGGATAGCAGCTTTGACAATTTGTATAGGTTTAAAGCACAAGTTGAAACCACTTGCCTTGGTAGCATAGTTCAGATTGATCATTACACTATAAAAGGAAAAATCAGGTTTAGAAGGTTCTTCTTTGCTTTGAAACCTTGCATAGACGGATTCCTTGGTGGTTGCAGGCCATATTTGGCAGTAGATAGCACATTCTTAACAGGCGGGTTCAAGGGGCAGCTGGCTAGTGCCACCGCTGTAGATGGCCATAATTGGATGTATCCACTTTGTTTTGGAATTTTTTATTCCAAAACAAACAAGAATTGGATCTGGTTTGTGCAATTGCTTAGGCAAGCCATAGGATCACCAAGGGGTTTAGACATAAGCACTGATGCCAGGTAGGCGGTGATGACAGGGGTAAAGGAAGTTTTCCCAAAAGTAGAGCATAGGAAATGCATGTTTCACTTGGTGTCAAACTTCAAGAAAAAGTATCACGGAAAGATATTTGATGACCATCTTTGGGCTGCTACTTACTCATGGAACACATATATATTTGAGAAAAATTGGGTTGCAATGGAAACAGCAAAGCCAGCGGCAACTGCATATCTTAGGAAGTGGCACACTAGGTTGTGGACTAGGAGTCAGTTCTCAACCATTTGTAAGGTGGACTATGTAACCAACAACCTCGCAGAGTGCTTCAATAATTGGATTAAGCACCACAAGTCACATAGTGATGTGAACTAGATTATTGACTCTAGTAAACCCTTTGGATATTGGTCACATGGAGATGTGAACTAATCACATAATGATTTGACTATTGGTGTTAAATCACATGGCGATGTGAACTAGATTATTGACTCTAGTGCAAGCGGGAGACTGGCGGAAATATGCCCTAGAGGCAATAATAAAGTTGTTATTTATATTTCCTTATATCATGATAAATGTTTATTATTCATGCTAGAATTGTATTAACCGGAAACTTGATACATGTGTGAATATATTGACAAATAGAGTGTCCCTAGTATGCCTCTACTTGACTAACTCATTAATCAAAGATGGTTAAGTTTCCTAGCCATAGACATGTGTTGTCATTTGATGAACGGGATCACATCACTAGATAATGATGTGATGGACAAGACCCATCCGTTAGCTTAGCACTATGATCGTTTAGTTTGTTGCTATTGCTTTGTTCACGACTTATACATGTTCCTATGACTATGAGATTATGCAACTCCCGAATACTGGAGGAACACTTAGTGTGCTATTAAACGTCACAACGTAACTGGGTGATTATAAAGATGCTCTACATGTGTCTCCGATGGTGTTTGTTTAGTTGGCATAGTTCGAGATTAGGATTTGCCACTCCGATTGTCGGAGAGGTATCTCTGGGCCCTCTCGGTAATGCTCATCACTATAAGCCTTGCAAGCAATGTGACTACAGAGTTAGTTATGGGATGATGCATTACGGAACGAGTAAAGAGACTTGCCGGTAATGAGATTGAACTAGGTATGAGGATACCGACGATCGAATCTCGGGCAAGTAACATACCGATGCCAAAAGGAACAACGTATGTTGTTATGCGGTTTGACCGATAAAGATCTTCGTAGAATATGTAGGAGCCAATATGAGCATCCAGGTTCCGCTATTGGTTATTGACCGAAAATGTGTCTCGGTCATGTCTACATAGTTCTCGAACCCGTAGGGTCCGCACGCTTAACGTTCGATGACGATTTGTATTATGAGTTATGTAATTTGATGTACCAAAGGTTGTTGGGAGTCCCGGATGAGATCACGGACATGACGAGGAGTCTTGAAATGGTCGAGACGTAAAGATCGATATATTGGAAGGCTATATTAGGACATCAGAAAGGTTCCGAGTGATTCGGGTATTTTTCGGAGTACCGAAGAGTTACGGGAATTCGCCGGGGGAAGTAGTGGGCCTTAATGGGCCATACGGGAAAGGAGAGAAGGGCCTTAAGGGGTGCCCCCCCCCCCATGGCAAGTCCAAATTGGACTAGGGAGGGGGCGGCGCCCCCCTCTCTTTCCTTCTCCCTCTCCTACTCCTTCCCTCTCTCCCCTCTTGGAAAAGGAAGGGGACTCCAACTAGGATTGGGAATCCTAATTGGACCCCCCCCTATAGGCGCGCCCTCCTAGACCGGCCTCCTTTTCCCCCCTCCTTTATATACGTGGGCAGGGGGCCACCCCAAAGGCACTCCAAGATTTGTCTTAGCCGTGTGCGGTGTCCCCCTCCACAGTTTTCCACCTCGGTCATATTGTCGTAGTGCTTAGGCGAAGCTCTGCGTCGGTAAATTCATCATCACCGTCACCACGCCGTCGAACTGATGAAACTCTCCCTCAGCCTCAGCTGGATCAAGAGTACGAGGGACGTCACTGAGCTGAACATGTGCAGATCACGGAGGTACCGTGTGTTCGGTACTTGATCGGTTGGATCGCGAAGACGTTCGACTACATCAACCATGTTACTTAAAGCTTCCGTTTTCGGTCTACAAGGGTACATAGACACACTCTCCCCTCTCGTTGCTATACATCTCCTAGATAGATCTTGCGTGATTGTAGGATTTTTTTTAAATATTGTGTTCCACAACAGTCCCTTGCTACAAAAAGGATTGGGCCACCTTGCTGCACCTTAGTTACTTTTGTTACTTGTTACCCGTTACAAATTATCTTATCACACAACTATCTGTTACCGATAATTTCAGTGCTTGCAGAGAATACCTTGCTAAAAACCGCTTGTCATTTCCTTCTGCTCCTCGTTGGGTTCAACACTCTTACTTATCGAAAAGACTACAATAGATCCCCTATACCTATGTGTCATCATTTGGTTCATGCCCTGTGCTTCATGCCTGTGACAAAATGATGATTGATGGTTGCCTGGATAGGAAAGAATTTTTGTCTGGTCAGGCAAGGTGTCCTCATGTTGTTTGGCTACTGTCATTATTTGGTCGACATTATCTATCTTCAGTTTCCGGTCTCTTATAAACATTGTATCTCTAGTTTTGAATCTCTTGTAAACATTGTATCTTCAGTTTCCAGACTCTAATTCATGTCATTATTTGCTCGACATTGTGTTTGGCCTGTATCTAAGGCGTAGATCATTTTTAGTGTCTTGCTACTAAGAATATTCGTCTGTTGATAAATGTGCACGGAATTACTCTTGTGACATTTTCTTGTAAATGCAGATAATGAGGACCGATGCTTCTTGGAGCAATTAATGTTAACCTGCAGGCTGCAACAGATGATGAAGCAAAGAGATGTCAGCTTTCTCTATAATCTACTGGATGTGAAAAGGTTAGCTATGTGGAACCTGAAACTTTTGATCTTGTCTGAATCCGTTGGATTGTCTAATAATCACTATTTCTTGACGGCTTTAGCTTGATGCTCTTTGAAACCTGTAATATTTTGATATCGTCATTTTAATGGATGTGAAAAGGTTAGATATGTGGAAATATTACACCTTGTCATTTTACTGGACCGTCTAAACATTTGCTGAGTTTTGGGCTGGTCTCATGTAACCAATGCGTAAGTCAGGCCACAAATTTCTGATGAAATGGGCCAACCCATGGCCTCACATATTGACCTTGTGGCCATGGGGCCTGGGCCAGGGCTAGGGCCAGGTCCGGGTCGGCCCATTTCTATCTTGACATTGTACCCAGTGTGCACTAGTGCCTCCAAAATTTCAATGTTAGCCTAGTATTCAGGGTTTACTAGTTCTATTACATTTGTAAATTATCTACAGGATTTGTGTCATGTATGGCTAAAGTTCAATGAACGGTTCGATATGGTTAAAAGATGTAGATAGATGTTAATGTAAGCTTGGTCGGCCTTTCAAAGAGAATGAACATGTGGTCGAGAAAATAGTTGACATACTTATTTGCCATAGTACATTTCAAAGTCGTACTATCCACAGAAACTGCCATGTTGGACTAAGATATGAAACAAGCACATATACTTTGCCATGATCATCACATACATGCCAACACAACACACCAAATTCATACATATATGTACACTACAATTTTCAGTGATAGCTGCACTACAATCTATAAAAGAAGTGCTCCCTCCGTTTTTCATTTCTCTTCATATAATGTTTGACCTGAATACCAAGGAATGCCTCGATCTATTTTTTTTTCTTGACTAATTTGCCCTTGCTTTTGAATGTATCAGCACTAGGTAGCTATAATTTGGATCGGCGATTGGCTATCCTTGCTTATCTCCTCAAATCCCTCCATGTATGCTCGCAATATGGTGTGCACTCATTTGGAAACCAACACATGCAATCGGGGACTGGTTGGAAACCGGCGGGGGGAAAATGAGCATACAATGACTAATTATCCCCCGGTTTCCCCGCCGGTTTAAGGAGTGGAGCTTGGTAGGCGACAGTAGTCTAGCGAGAATTATCGCATAGCCATTGAGGGGGAAGTGATCTTTTTTTGCCGAAAGTTGTGTACACATAGTCGTCGTCAATCTTTACTACTATGGTTGCAAATCAACATCACAGTTACATCCTCTACCTTTATGGGTACCTTGGGTCGTCTTGATTTCCCGCACACTACGCACGTACGCGACATTGTAGCAGTTGTACATGTATAGTACTACAACATACCATGCAGTCTCTCCGTTTCAAAATAAGCGTCTCAATTTAATAGTATAACTTTAGTATAAAATTATAAAAAATTGAGACACTTATTTTAAGATAGAGAAAGTATTAGACTACTAGTACGTAAGGGACGACGTATGCACGGATCCGGGTACGGATGCTTCTGTGTTCTGCTTGCCACGTGGAAGAAACGCTGATTCTAGCTTTATGAATGGCCAGCATATCTCAGTGATGTATGATCATTCATCCGTGTCTGTTGCTTTCTCCTATTTTGCTTTCCTTTTTAATGGAACACACGTAACATGGAATACTCCTATTTTCATTGTGCGGACAAGGTCAGGGATGAGTTCTATCCTCCGTGATAATTGGTTCTTTTCTTTAGTAGAAAAAAGCCGTGAAAATATAAAGGTGAACATGGGTACGCGCGCACCATGTGAATAGTAAATTCATAAAAATTATTAAAAAATTAAAAAATTCTGAAATTTCACAGTGTGAATCTTAGTTGATCATTCTACTCACGTGTGAAGTTTCATGATGCATTGACATCCATGGTATTCTTAGTGAAAAAAAAATACAAATACAACCATACTGTTTATTAAACAGTGTTTTTAATATAGCTTCGATTAGTTTCCATTTTGTCATTTTTGCTCAGATAACCACGGATGGATTTTTTCATGAAACTTCGTATGCAAGTATACATGTTGATTATGTATATTAAACAAATAAATTCAGATTTTTTTATTCTTTCTAGCTTTTTTCAAATTTACTATTCATAAAGGGTGCGCGCGCACCCATGTTCATCAAATCCGCGTCCCAAAAGCCGCATTATCTTTATTAGAATGAAGAGTTTGTGCACAATTGACGCAAAAAAGTTGAATAATGATTACTCGGTCACAGCGATTGTTGTGACCCAACAATAATCGATCTGGTGGGGTTATATATATTACTACCTCACCCCGACGACTCCCTTCGCCCTCGCATTGCCTCCCCTCGGGCGGCGTCAGGGCCCCCTGACCCCGCGCTGCCAGCCCCTCCCTGCTCCTCCATCCCCAGCCGCCGCTACCGCCGGCAAGGGCCACGGTGGCGGCGGGTCCTGCATGATCCAGGGCGGGTGGTCGCCATGGCAGATCCGGTGAGACGGAGGCGGCGTTTCACGCGGGGAGGCCGGGGCGGCAGTCAGGGCGGCGTCCTTGCTGCGCGGTGGCGATGGGAACCTACATGGCCAGCGGTGTGGCGGCCGCGAGCACATGGGTGGCTAAGATGGCTGCGGATCTGGCGTCCTGTCCAGATCCGTCTCGGTATGGCCTTGGCCGGCCAGTAGCGCGAGGAGGATCGGTGAGGGGCGGCTGGAGGCTCCCTGCCGGCGTGCCGACGACGGCCTTCGTCTCCACGGCGAGGCTCCGTTCTGTTCCAGCCAGCTGCAAGGTTGGGGGACGCGACTTCCGATGAAATTCGCGCCGACTTCGGTCATGGCGGACGATGGCAGCGTCTATGACGTCGTTCCCTTCTCGAGGCATCGTTGTTGCAGGTCGTGGCACTCCACTCGTGATGCACTGAGAAAAACCCTAGATCTGAATCTACCGGATCGAACGATGATGGTACCTTTGATGTCGTTGTCCCTCATGAGAGCATCATTTTGGAGTAAGTGCTAGTTGGACGGGACACGGAAGAGCGGTGTCTCCTCCACCGCAAGGCCGGCGGCGGATCGTGGTGACATGGTGCTGCGGAGGTTCGACGACTGGCATGTGTGGACGGATTCATGCAGGATGGTGGAGTTGTCTGGCGTCGTGATGGCGTCGACAGCAGGCCAGGCAAGGTCGATGGGTCAATTGCTGCTCGGGAGATGGGTGGATGGAAGATGACGGCGGGAGCCTCTGAGAGTGCGTCGGTCCGGTATGGGACCCAGTCCCGGTATGTGGCTGGGCTAGGGCATCCGGCTTTAGATGTTATGATTTGGTGCGATGTCCGTTTGGTATTTGACCCGGATATTCGGCACACCTTGATCAATGGGATAGGAGTAGCAACAGGTGTTGCCTAGATGGTGGCTTCAGACTCACTGATATTATTTTGTATTGCCTATGTAAATAATTAATAAAATGGTTGTATGCATAGTTCAAATGCAGAGGTCGGGGGTTTATCCTTTTTTTCCTAAAAAAATATATATTACTACCTCTGTAAACTTTAGTGACCTAAAAAAAACGTCTTCCATTTGTTAACGGAGGGAGTACTTACGTTGACTGTACGTTGGAATGTTCAAATCACGAGAAACTGAGAAGAAGGGCCTAGTGATTGATACAGGAGCCGAGTGAGGTGACTGCTAAGCTAAAGTCACAGTGGTTGAGCTGTTTGGCACGAGTCGTCTAGAGGGAAGCAGTGAGGTCGTACTGACATGGCATGATGGTAACCGATCAACTGCTCGAACAGGACCTATATGATCAACAATGAGATGGCACCTTCTTGTCATTGTTCTTTTCTCCAAAATGAGGGTTCCCCCTCCAGCCTCTAGCTCATCGATTGATGGAGATGGCCACGACCGCTCAATTAATTAGTTGTAATTAAGTTTCATAAGCAGAGAAATATTTGAACTTGCTACTTGATGGCGGCAGTCTCCGGTCTACCCCCATTGTTTGAGGAGCAAGATAGCCAGGGTGCGTGGGACCCTGGTCCTGCGGAGTCCAAGGTCAAAAAAGTCCATGAAACCGCGAGAACTGAGGGAATACATAGACTACAACCGCCTGCCCCCGGTCGGCCGCGTGCACCAGCTGCAGCACTAGCTAGCTGCTGGTTTCATTAGCTTAGGAAACGGGCAACTGCGTGCTCGGAGCGGTCTAAACACGTCGCCGTCGTCGTAGTTAATCTCAAGGTTTTGGTTTTTCTAGTGCTCCTATTCCTATACAGCTGCCCAGATGTGTACGCGACATCGCGTCGAGCGTCGCGCTCTGTTGATTGGTGCGATCCTTCTCAGCGACTTATCTTATCTAGGCCCGGTGCAGTGCACCAGTGGCACACGTACGTGCACACGAGGTGGACTTGACAAAAAGCAATCGCACCTCCGATTTCTCACGACAGGAAAGGCGGCTAGGGTTTTCTCTGGTGGGTGACATGCCGCCGCCACCTTCCTCGGCTCCGGGTGTCTTCCGGCCAGTGGCAGTGAGGCTGGGGAATCCGGTTTGCTAGGGTTTAGTCTAGATGTTAATCGGTGGTTGCGACAGTGCGATGGTGTCATTCGTCGATGCCGCGGGATAATGTCTTCGTGTCATGTCCCCCTCTCGTTGGTACATTTCGGCATTGGCGGAGAATGTGAGCTTCGGTCTCGGCGAAGTCCAAGGCCTCATTTGCTGTCGGTTCGTAAAGGTGCTCTTCAACTGTGTGGACGATGACCATTCATGTTTTCGTCTGCTAGCTCCTTCTTCGTGCGTCGATTGAAGCACGGCTTCGCAGGGAAGCTAGTGAGGCAAGCTTGTCCAAAACTGGGATGATTGTCCAGCTTTCTTCGCTGCCTTCTTCTCTAGGACAACAGTTTGGTCCTCAATTCGTTGTTTTGGTACCTTCTTACTCCGGTTGACGACTTCCCAATCGTAGTGTCAACAACACTGGCCTGGCTTTGAGGGTGCTTCGGAGATCCAGAGGTGACATCAAATTTTGTTGAGGATGCACTACTGATAGCTGGATGAAGAAAATGTTGATATACCCAAGGTATTGCATATCTTGTGCTCCCACACCTTAAGGTGAGGACTATCCAAGGTAACAAACCCAAGTGGGAGATTTCCACGAGCACAAGGGAGCCCTTTTATCCCATGGGGGTGATCCCCCTTTTCCTTTGGTTAATTGGCGCCCCATTCTCCCGTGAGGAAACAGATGATGGATCTGCACGGAGCTCGTCGGGGGGGGGGGGGGGGGGATAAAAAAACAAAACGAGGTGGAGAATGAGGAGAAGGAGTGTAATAACCTTCGTCAAAGGATAAGGAAGATAGCTGTCGGGCGACCGCCGTTGCCGGAAGGGACAAAAGCTTTGTGGCATGGTGGAACCCGGGGAAGGAGACGACCACTGGGTCACCGCCGGAGGGCAAAGAAACTCGGAGGCTAGCACTGGGAGACATCGTCAGAGGAAGACAGATGTGTTGCTCTCAGTCGCTAGGCGGAGGGGATCGAGGTGTGCGTCGTCGCCTCTCGATTGGTAGAGAAGGGGGTGGGTGGGTTCGAGGGTTTTCTTTCCGCCCTTTAGAGACGTGGATTGTACCCTGTGCGAATGATACAGGTCAGGTCGAAAAGTTACCTGTTGCTCATGCAATCACATGCATTTGTGGTTATCCCAGGCGCGTTTGCTCATGAGTTGGGCGCTTGGACTGTGATGTGGATATCGGGGGATATCGCACTAGGTATTTCCATGCTCACAATATTAAAAAAAAATCTCTACTTTCTAACCTTCTCCCATTCCCCTTTATGTTTTTTTCTACGATCCCTTCTTTGGTTTAGAATAACTAAATTAAATCAGTACTTCCCTTTCTTTTTCCTACTAAAACCTACTCTCTCCGTTTCGAATTACTTGTCTTGAATTTATTTAGATACGGATGTTCTAGACTCATTTTAATGTTAGATACCTCCGTATCTAGACAAATCTAAGACAAGTAATTTGGAACGGAGGGAGTATACCCTACATTTACTCAATCAAATCTTACCAAAATTATGTCATGTCTAAATAAAATTAAATCAAATCTTACCAAAATCTCAACTAAATTAAAACTTTTTTTTGCCTTCTCCTAGCTGTACCCAAATCAAATCAAATCTTACCAAAAACTCAACCAAAGAAATGTTCTTGCCTCATCCTATACATACTCAAATCGGCAATTAGATTGTTAATTCAAGTTTTCAGAAAAAAATTCAACACAAGATTCTTTACTGGCCTTCTCCGTCCACGCACACGCCGCCCACGGGTAGCATCGCAACGCTGGTGCTTCTAGAATCTGGAGCAGGGTTTTCCTGGAGCCATCCTGACCCCGGTGTGTTGTAAACCAGGCCCACACAAACCACAACTCCTCCGACTTTTGATAAACCGTTTACTAAACCGAGAGGGAAAACAAATCGAGGCGGAAAGAAAAGGACGCCCACCCGCACGCACCCAGCCACGCTCCCGGCAATCCCCAACGACGCGAGCGCATACGACTCCCTCCCTCCTTTTAAACCGCGCCACACGCCGACCAACCGGAACCGGAACCTGAACCCGCCGACGACTTCTTCTTCCCCTCCCCTCCCCGCCCCTCCTCCCACCGATCTCTCCTCCTCTCTCATGGCGACGTCAACTTCGCGCGACCGCGGCGGCTACCCGCCGGACTCGACGCGGCTGCGCATCGGCGACGACATCGCCTGGGCGGACGTCGGCGGCGTCTACGACCGCGACGACTCCCTCAAGGAGAACACCAACCCCAAGTGCCTGCTCAAGGCCCACAACCCGAGCGCGCCCGGCCAGCACCACCACCACCACCACAACGGCGCCGCGTCGCAGCGCTTCTCCGGGAACCTGAAGCCCACGGCGGCGCCCATCATCGGCCTCTCCGGGAAGCTCGGCCAGGGCGGCGCGCGGCGGACCCACCAGCAGCACCCGCCCGCCATGTTCCCCAAGAAGGCCAAGACCGGCGGCGGCGGCCGCAACCCGAGGCCCGCCGTCCCGGAGGACGAGCCCAGCTCCCCCAAGGTCTCGTGCATCGGGAAGGTGCTCTCCGAGCGCGAGAGGGCGCGGCGCAGGCCTCGCCCGCCCCCCTCGGAGCGCCCTCCTTCCGGCTGCTGCCCTGGACTCGGCTTCCTCATGCGCCGCAGCCGCTCGCGGAAGAGCGCCGTGGAGAGCGTCGACTGGTCCCCGCCTCCCCCGCCACCGGCAGCGAGGCGGAGGGAGGCGAAGGCGGCCGAGACGGAGGAGGCCGCGCCGGCGCCGGCGCCCGGGCTGGGAGGGGTCATGCGGTTCGCGTCGGGGAGGCGGGCGGCGGATTGGGCGGCCCAGATGGAGGTGGACGACTGCGTGGCGAAATCCGGGCCGTTGTAGCGCGGGCAGGAGATTTAATTTTGCTCTCGGGTTGGGTTTGGTTTGTGTCCGCTTCTGCTGCTTGTTGTTGCCGTGCTCTAGGCTTAGTAAACTTGTTTGTGTTTGTGTGTATATACTGATAGTATTAATTAGGACAACACATTTGTGGGATCATGATATGGATTTGAAAATCAGACAAAATTTTGCTAGTTTCCTCATCTGCTTTTGGCTCGTTTCTGAATTGTTACAATTTCACATGTTCTTGACAATGCAGTCCTGACATCCTGTGGAAATTTGATGAAAATTTCAGAACTAATCTTGACAACATACCTTGCACCACCATCTTCTTGCAGAAGATCAGCAGCATAGCTTGAGAGGTAGAACGTCGGCCCTCGAATTTTCTTCCTCAGCTGTCGTGTCACTGCATTGTTTCTCACCGTCCTTTCTTACAACCTTCCATTTGTCTCTTATTACAGGAACGATGTCGTCATGGGCCATGACCACAGCTCCAAAGGCATTCCTCTTATTCCAGTGAGTTTAATCCAGCTTTCACCGTGTCCATCTAGTCATTCCTACTCACAATGGGGACAGATTTTGAATTGTGCAATACTCTGCCGTCAGGGACCTGAATACAATATGAAAATTCAACTTTAGCTGTACAACCACTTCTTTTCAGCACATAGTTTCCCTAAAATATGTTAGTACTCTGCCCAGCATTCCTTGCTCAAGTGCGACTTCATCCAGATTAGTGAAATTAAATAAACCTAAGCCTTCGGTAGATTGCAGAAAAGCAGCCACTACTTCGTCGCAGATCTGTTTGTTTTGTGGTTAGATTTGGGCGCGCCACTTACTCGGTGACACACACGCCTTAAATTATTCTTTCATCGCACATCAGTTTATTTGACTTCGTCACTGTTTATATTAGTAGTGTAAGCTGTCATGTTTTCGAGTTTGATCACGCATCTGAATACACTATTTGTCCTATTCACGAATTCTGGCTCCGAAACTACAGAAACAGCTGCACTGTTCCTTGTTAAGTGACTGATTATGTGCTTTACTGTTAATTCTATTGTAGTAAACATGTGCTAGTATCCTTGATCCTCCACATGGTTTTCACTTTCGGTGAGATTTCAATGAAATTCACTGAATTTCATTAATTTCAGCAGTTTCAGTAGTACACATAAATTCAAATGTTTTTCAAAATATTCAAAATCTTAATTGAATTCAAGTGAATATTTCGGCCCTTTGACTGAAATGAAAACTGAAATTCGCTGAATTTCGATGATTTCAGTTGGTGCTGAAATTTTTCTGAAACTGAAATTGAAAACCATGATCCTCCGTATCTCTTCTCAAACTTGAATTTATGTTGTTACATCATAAATTGAGGATCCAGTATGCAGCCTATATATACAGAGGTGCCATTTTGCATTGTCCACTAGCTGTATCGTTGTTTTAGTTATCTATTTATTGTTGCAGAGTATGCATTTTATCACCGTCAGTCCATCAAAAAAAAAGATCGTTGGCTCCGTCATGCATCACTGTAATGGGGTTATGATGCCATGAATATTGATTATCTCAAAATCCCAAACTGCGCTCCTGTATATTGGCTAGTACAGACCTCTCCACTAACTTCTAACTAACTGGATATCTACAACTAAAATATTACAGTACATTCAAATTTAATTGCTCTGAAGAGAGGAATGTAGAAACTTTAACTCTGGCTAGTCAAGTTTGCATATCACATTGAATGTAAGTTGAGCTATGGATACCGTGGGTGGCTTCTGTTTTTCTGTTGCCTGAACATTTCTGGGCATGTAAATCACTGAAGAGCTGGTAATGGTGTCGCATAATGTGTACCATAACCTCCAAACGAATTCTACTGTAATGAGAAAGGTGTAAATTGTCAAAACATGGTGCAGTCCTTGGTATTAAACTTATTGGTTGCTTCGAGTTCTGAATATCATTAGTGATGGTTCCAAGAGCGAGTCGTTGCGCCAGGTGCATTTTCAAGAGTTACTAGTTTGGCATACATTTTTAAGTTTAGTGCTATTGGCACCACAAGAATTACTAGTTTGCAGGATTTCAGTGCAAACAAAAGAGCTAAGTAGAAAAAGAATAGTTTCTGCATGAAATCCACTGGCATTAAGCATCAACTTACCTGGAATTAGCTAATTTCTGCTGGAATATTGACTGGACACAATGGAATTATTTGTTATTTCTGATGATGGACGTAAACCTGGAATTTCTCTCTTGTTTGAATCTAAATAGTAACACGAGTTGGTACCGAGTCTATGTCGGAAACAGTGCCATTCAATATCGTGATAATGTGGGCTTCCTAACCCTACGACTCTTTGGGAGTATTGTTCATGTCGAATTTCCAAACTAAATGCCTTTCTACATTTCAGGCAATGGACCACACGGATTTGTTGTGCCGCAAGAGCGAGTATATGCCATCAGGCTCAGTTATCACAGAAGGGATAATCGCCAGCCCTGGAGTCACTGGATTTATTTTCCAAACTAAATAGCAATTGTATGTGCTATTCATTCTGATGCTGTTAACAAGGATGGAATAAGAAAACTGGGGAATGTATGTATTCACTTGCAGTGTACCCAATTTTAATTTTGCGCTTCTGGTTCGTTGCATCAAGATAAGGAAAGTTCAGAAACGATTCCGAATTCAGATAAACTAGACTGAATTTCAGATAGTATTGGGTATTACTAAATTGGCCCTGGAATCTTGGCCAGTGCAGTAGCTAATATGATTCAGAGTTTCAGATGATCGTTATAATTAGTACTACAACAAGGTATCATGCCAAGATCTTTCTGACAATGTTTCATCTGAGTAAAGCAGCGAAGAGATAATGACAAGGCAAACACGAGATTAGCTGGTCAGTACGTTGATTTCTAGGTTAATTAGCATTCCATCTAATGGGGTAAGATCACATGTCGAAGGAGATGGTGCTGTTGGGCGGGTTGTAGAAGGTGACGACTCTGCCGTTGAGCGGCTGCACCGGCCGGGCGTTCTGCTTGGCGGCGGCCGGCAGCGGCGCGGTGACGAGGTCGATCTGCTCCTTGGTCATCTGCCTCACCTTGCCCAGCACGTTCCAGTAGACGTTCTCGGCGCACGGCGGCGCCGTGAGGGAGCCCATGTACCGGAAGTAGCTCCCCGTCCGCTTCTCCAGCGAGCGCAGGTGCACCAGGCCGGCCGCCACGCGCGCGTCCTGCTCGCCGTAGCTGCACCGGTCGGCCGCCAGCTCCGCCAGCTTCCGCTTGAGCTGGAAGTAGAAGGAGTCCGGGGCGCCGACCTTGTAGAGGATGGCGATGATGGCGAGCTCGCCGGAGCCGGCGTCGCTCTCGTGGACGAGCTGGACCTCGACCGGGTGCCTCTTGCCGTTGATGGTGTGCTCCGAGGGCGTCTTCCACCGGAGCTTCTTGAGGCTGAAGGCCTTGCCGCCGATGGTCACGCCGCCAGGCTTACCGTTGAACGTCATCTGCATCGCCATTTACCAAATCGGCCGGTCAGTAGTGTACATGGACGCGCGCGCGTCGCCGGCTTGGAGGCGTCAATGGAAGGGACTTGCCGAGATTTCTTTGCCGTTGTTGATGAGGGTGGCGTCGGTGGCGACGTAGGTGCGGGTGAGGGGGTCGAGGTCGGGCTTGGGGACGGCGCTCTTGGTGACGATGTCGATGGGGGACTGCTTCCTCGCCGCAGCGCCGCCGTTGCAGGCGCTGTACTTGGGGCTCAGCTTGGCCCAGTTCTCCGGGCCCAGCTTGGTCCCCGACACGTAACTGTAGTCCGGATCGTCGGCTGCAACGGACAACGCCGCCGCGACGGCGACGACCATGACGAGGACGGCCCGGCGGGACGCCATTGCCGGCACCATGGATCGACCGTTTTCTTGCCTTCTCCTGATTGATCAAGTCAAAGGGATCGATCGCGCGAGACCGGCCGCTTTGCCGCGTGACTATTTACAGGCACGAAACGCGGTGGCTGGTTGGGACGGGTGGACGGGAGAGGAGGTAGAAGGGGGAGGAGCTTAATTTGCTTGGCGCCAAGAATAGCGCTCTGTCTGCTGCCGTGCTGAGGCTTGACGTCCGTCTCGGTTGTGGCACTGTGCTGGCAGCTACCTGGACTGGAGAGAGTTTTTTTTGTTTCTGGCTGTAAAAAAAAAGGAGAGACAAAATGGGGTGTTGCGAGAATCGAACTCACGACCTCTCGCACCCGAAGCGAGAATCATACCACTAGACCAAACACCCAATTCATGTCTAATGGGCGACATAAAATTTTTTTATCCGAATATGTTGCAATCATCATCATCGACGGGATCTAAAAATTCTCTTAGCTCCAGAGAAGTCCTAGAAGCGCGAGGTGATCGAAATCACCTTGACGCCTGATGTTTAGGCCTGTTTCTGTGTAATAGATCATGATCATGCAGTGCACTATTGTATAACCACATGGTCTGGCGGCAGCAGGCGCATAACAGCCAGCAAGCACCCAAGAACGGAACGGGGGGCTGCATGTGCTCCCTGCCGCTTAGTGGGGTGGCGGCAGGACTGTTTGTATGCTAGTTTCATCCATGTTTTGTTTCGTATGCGTTTCGTTTCGTCTGACGAATAATACCACATATTCGTATGTCCTTGCTATTGATTCCTAGGCATGCAGTGCACTGTTTTTGCAAATAATAATCGTTTATTTATAAATAATAATACGAGCCTCCGTCGCGGGCCTCATCATCGGCCTTCTTGCACCGGCCTCAACACCCCGCGGAACATCACCGCCGCAGGCCTCATCGTCGGCCTCCTCGTGTCGGGCGATTCACCCGGCGGACCTTCACCGCCGCGGGTTTCATCGTCAGCCTCATCGCGACGGCCTCCTCGCCCGGCAGCACTGGCGGAGCTACTCACGGACAAAACCGTGCCGTTGCTCGCCCAGCAAAATTGCCAAACTTTTTTTTAATACATATGCTCAAAGCCCAGCCCACAGCCACATAGCGCACAGCCCATAATCAATAGCGTCATCGCCCAAAGCCCCAAACGCTCAGTCCAATAAAGCTGCACACCGCACCCACCGCACCCACCGACCACATCCACTAGGACGACTAGGGCACGGCGCCGGCCGACGGCAGAGGTCCGGCTAGTCGGAGCTAGCCCCTACCCTTCCCAGTAGCAATCCATCCCGCATCCCAGCATCCTCCATCTGATGTGGTCGCAGTAGCTGCGGCGGCGACCCGGCCAGTGGCGATCCGGCAGCAGCAGCAAGAAGCAGAGTAACAAGCAGCGGCTGCTATTGAGCTGCCGGTCCTTGTGACGAATGACCACTCCGGCGTCATTGCCGTGCTGCAGGTGACCCAGACATAGGTGAATTTCTCTCTTGATTTGTAGAATAGTACAGTAGTATGTAACAGCACAGGTGACCCAGGATCGGAAAGCTGATTTGTACCATGAATCCATGATGACCATGACCGATGGTAAGCTACTGTGGCTTCTTTTGTTTAGTACTAGTATATATGTACATAAATATGTGTGTGCATCTTCTAATCAATGAGAACAAGTATGCAGCTCCATATTGTCTATGCCTACTGAAATAGTATATGGTTCAAATTTTCATATTTTTTGCGCTCTTCATTAGTTTGGCCCGCCCAGTTTGTTCGTTGTAGCTCCGCCACTGCCCGGCGGACCTGCTCCACTGCGGGCCTCATTGTCGGCCTCTTCGCACCGGCCTCGTCGCCTGGCAGACCTTCGCCGTTGCAGGTCTCATCGTCAGCCTTCTCGCGCTAGTCTCATCGCCCAGCGGACCTGCTCCGCGACGGGCCTCGTCATCGGCCTCTTCGCACTGGCCTCATCGCCTGGCAGACCTTCGCTGCCGCAAGCCTCATCGTCGGTCTCATCGCCTAGCGGACCTTTGCCACCGGAGGCCGACGATGAGCCCCGTGACGGAGCAGGTCCTCTGGGCGATGAGGCGGGCGCGAGGAGGCCGTCAATGAGGCCCGCGGCGGTGAAGGTCTGTCGGGCGATGATGTCGGTGTGAGGAGGCCCACAATGAGACCTACGGCGGGGAAGGTACGCGAGGAGGCAGACGAGCGTTGAGGCCGGCGTGAGGAGGCCGACGATGAGGCCTGCAATGGAGCAGGTTTGCCGGACGATGAGGCCCGCGATGGTGAAGGTCCGCCTGTCGATGATGTTGGCGCGAGGAGGTCGATGATAAGGCCTGCGGCGGCGAAGGTCTGCCAGGCGATGAGGCCAGTGCGAAGAGGCCGACGATGAGACTGTGGTGGTGAAAGTCCGTCGGGTGAATCCCGGCATGAGGAGGCCGACAATGAGGCTTGCGACGGTGATGTTCCGCCGGGCGTTAAGGCCGGTGTAAGGAGGCCGATGATGAGACCCGCGACGGAGGCTTGTATTATTATTTGTAAATAAACGATTATTATTTGCAAAAACAGTGCACTATATGTATAGGAATCAACAGTAGGGACATACGAATCTATGGCATTATTCGTCAAATGAAATAAAACACAGACAAAACAAAACACAGACAAAACGCCATTATTCGTCAGACCAAACAAAATACAGACGAAACGAAACGTAGGTAAACAGTCATGCCGCCACGCCACTAGACGGCAGGGATCACATGCAGCCCCACGTTCCGTTTTGGGTCTTGGCTGGCTGTTATGCGCCTGTTGCCGCCTGGCCTTGTGGGCCGTGCCTGCCGCCACGGCTAGGATGGTTTCTTCTGTCAATTTCGTTTGAAGATGGTCTTCTTTATCAATTTCATTGGCAGGTGGTTTTTTTGGACAAAAAATCTATACATCCATCCAAGTGAATCATCGAGGAATCAGAAGAACCCAAAGCTCAGGGTTGCAAACTATCGGTGCACGAATTCGGTTGTACATGTCTACTCATTCATGCAACTGCAAAAGTTGATACTCAAATAGCTGAAGAAACCAGAGAAATGCAAAAGGCTAAGACTTCTTGGCACTTAACTAGACCCTTGAATAATCTAAATGATACAGAACGCAGGTTAACACGTAACCGACCTGCCGGAGCAGTTTCAACGAGAACATCATCAAAGGTAAAACGGAGGACCCAAACATCGGCTGCCATTTCCTATATTGTTCAGTCAAACAGCCGAAATGCTCTAACTTCTGCGACGGCGACGACTCCTTGAAGCATGACTCTGAAGCCTCCCAATCATGCAAGGGGTGTACGGAAATGAGTCGTATATGCCATTCGCATGTCCATGATAGTAATCTTTTGGGCGCATGTCTCCAAGATACTGAACCTTCGAGCTTTCCAAATGATAAGCCATTCCTGTAAATGATAACCCCAAGAAAACAACCTCCTTGTAAGGGTGAAAGCCAAGGAAGTAGACGTTCCCTCCATAGAAGCATCCATAATCAGCTTTAACATTCAGAACATTATCATCGTCGGAGTCCCATTCTAGATTCTCTGGTATTAGCATCCCACCGTTTTCTCCTTCTCCTTCTTCTTCATCTGCTTCTCCCCATCTCCATTCTCGTCGTCCTCCATCCAAGGTCCATGTTTTTTCAAATCCCTCGAGCTCATCTGTGTCGATCGGGAAATCTGCCGTTGCACATGGCTCGAGATCAACATGATACTTCAACACCCAATCTATGTGTCTGCTTGATTCAACAAGGGTATAAACTTGGAGTATATGTTTATCATATATTATAGCTGCAAGGTACACCCCTTTTTCTGATTTGCCAAGATATTGATCCTGTTTTCTTTCTGCAATATCTATTGGCATCTTAATTACTTGGTACTTGCTGTCCGACAAAGATAATCTGCAAAATTATCAATTCATAGCTATAGTGGTGAAGTTGTCGTATAAATATTCAAATATTATAAGAGAAAACGCTACTAAGACAAAAGAAGTAGGGACGCAGCTTTGGTGCCTTAAAGGCACCTGCCTTTGGGTCATTGACATATGGGCCAGCCACCTGTTGGGCTCATATGTCATAGATACAAAGGTAGGTGCCTTAAAGCACCGAAGCATCGTTCGAGAAGTAGAAGTGCGACTCTGCAAAGATGCGGTAATACCTGACGACAAACGCACCGCGACAATGCACATAGAGTGATCCTCGCGAGTACGCACTATATCGCCGCCTTGGACCTCCCCCGCACATAGATTTTGGCTGTAGTGGATCTACCCGAACATCGGTCACCGTGCCCGCAGCCTCGCCTTGGCGGATAAAGGACCTCTTGAGCCATTTCCTTGTACTAGATGAGAACACATCAAACACCCACGAGGATGGTGGCCATTCCATGGAATCTTGTGCAGGGTCCACTTTGTCAGGCACACACGGGATCAAAAGCACCTCATAGTGGGGTGAGACGGCGGGGTCGAACGCAAGGTATGCGAGGTGGTGGCGGTGGTCGGTCTTGTAGTGGAGACGTCCCCATTGTCGCGTGGCGGGGTTGACCACGTAGGAGCACAAGTTCATGTCGCTCTCATAAAGCAAGAGGCCATTGCAGTGGTCTACGATTGAATCGAAATCCTCGGCGTAACCAGGCAGGAAGTCGAGGTTGCAGTCGATCGCGGGCTTCTGTGTGGAGGGGCGCGAGAAGCAGCGCGGGCTCTCGTAGTCGATGTAGTTGATGAAGATGCCATGCAGCGAATGCGGGAGCATGTGCGGGAGCAGCAGGCGGCGGGCGTCCACGACGGCGCGCCACGTCTTGCGGACGCAGCGGGACGCGGCGAGGTCGCACGGCGGGAGGCGGCCGAGGATGCTGGCGAGCGTGTCGTCGGGTAGGGCTTCGGTCTGGTCCATGTCTGGCTTCCGCGACCTTTCACGCAGGCTAGCTAGAGGCCGGATTAAGGAGATACGGCGACGGCGGCGGCGCGTTCAGCCGGTACTTGAGCAACTCGTGTAGGGTTCGTGTCCGATTCTGGTCAGGTTCCTCTCAAAAAAAAAAAAAAAACTCGTGTAGGGTTCTAGTCGAGAAAAGAAGAGAGGCTGCGGCGCTGCTTATATGGGCGCCTCCGAACTCGGGAACCTGACCAGAATCGGACACGATAGTAGAAACACCACGTCTCGTTTTATTGATACCTTTTTTTTTGAGGGGAAACGTTTTATTGATACCTGATACGTGCGACTACAACAATGCGTGTTCTTTCTCTTCTGTGCTTGTGTTAGTTCTTGAAATTGCAGCTGTGGTTTATGCATCCTGCTCCGTCTGTTAGGGTATTTCTAACCGATCCCAGCAAATTGTTGATAAAGGGTAAATTTTATTGGCTCAAAATGAAACGTAGAAAGGATACAAACATAATGAACACACGTCCGGTCTCTGCATAGCTAGAATGAACACAGTCAACACCAACGACACACACACATAAAAAATGACGGCAAATAACAAAGTCATATAATACCAAAGCTATGCATCGGCGAGGAAAAAGAAAATAACCTAAGGCGACCCAGCCCGCAATCAACAAACTATAACAATGACCATATCTGCACGAAACATATCATGACACCATACTGACGATGGGATTCTTCAACAGCAATGTCTTGAAGAAGGGAGCGACGCTCAAGCGCTGGCGTCACCTGATCCAACCGCCCATAGTAGAATCTAGGTTTTCACCCTGAAGAATCAGTCTGAACATATCTGAGCAAAACCTTCTACAAGGGAACGACACAAAACTATCATCATTGCCAGATATAAGCAACTCGGGTCAGACCTAGGCTTTCACCCCGTAGCTTGAGACTGGATGCTCAGGTAGCACCAATATCGAAGTCACACATGTGTTGTCACCACCACTTTTCCACCGAGACAACAACTGAATGCGATGCGGTTGTCGTTGTTGCACAGCCATCCCTCCGCGTAAGCGGTCGTCCATAGTTTGCATCTCACAGTTGAAGTCAACCGCCAAATCTATATAGAAGAACCCTCGTGAGGACCTTCCGATGGCCATCACTACCCGCAGCAGGCCGCCGCCACATGCCGGAGTGATCACCACAATGACCCATACCGATGACGGTGCACACAATCTCCACCGCTGGACCATCGCGGTGGTGCCTTGAGACGACCACCTACCAGCACACTAGAGCATCATCGGGTGCCCAGCCACCATCTCCATGCATCTACTACACCTGAAAGCCATGCATGCATCCATGGGGCGGACTAAGTAGGAGATCCCACGAACCGACCAAAAGAGTCCCACTGCCACCTTCCCCGAAGCCGACGCGGCTTCCATGGTCGCTCCTCCGGTGGCGGCAAGGTGAGGGGGGGAGGAGAGAGAGAGCGGCTGGGCTCGATCTAGGTCTCCCCCATAACGCCCAGCAAGGCGACGCGGGGGATGCCGATGCCCAATAAATAGAGAAGGATCCGGCACCCTAAACCCTTGGTGGAGTATATTTACTCCGATAAGTTTTGGTCGGACCTAGCCGATCCCCTATATATAACGGAGTAAATCTTTGTTTTTTCCGAAGCTTGCAATTCTAGTATACATTGCAACTACATATGAGCACACATATAGAAAGTAAACATAAATGTGAATGTTCAAGCAAATCACCAATATAGTTTACAAACCGAATTCAAAGTTTACAAACTGAATCATTCAAATTTAAACACACCGAATGGTCCATATGTAGCAAATAACATGTGATAGAACTACCGGAACTTGCTAAGACGTCCCTAATGATGCTCAATAATATCTTGTTGGAGTTGAGCATGAACTTGTCGGTTCTCGATCTTGCGATGCTTCTCAAGGAATGACAGGATCCTGTTCGTACAATCGGAGTTCCGTTGGTGATATACCGAAAGTTCTCATGCATATCCCTCTCGTCTTCAATGGTCGTGTTATGCAGTATGATGCAACAAGTCATGATCTTTGTACTCAACTCTTCCATCATGCAGGGCAATTCTTCCATGTCTAGTGCATACAGTCAAGTGATCCAAGCATCCCTCGCTATCCTCTTGCTTCACTCTCTGTCATCAGCCTTTGAGTATCTTCCTCGTTGGGTGCTCTCAAGTACTCTAGGCCAAAGACAGCGATCACTGCTTTCGTGAACCTTTGAACAACCTCCAAGATTGTGTCTTCACCAGTGCAGACATAGTCTTCACATCGGTCGAACACCCATATGCCAACACTCGAACAACCACAATGCACTTCATCAGTGGGCTTGCACTTATCTCTGTTGGGGGGCGCAGTAATTTCAAAAAAATTCCTACGCACACGCAAGATCTATCTAGATGATGCATAGCAATGAGAGAGGAAGAGTGTTGTCCATGTATCCTCATAGACCGCAAGCGGAAGCGTTATGAAAATACGGTTGATGTAGTCGTACGTCTTCATGATCCGACTGATCCTAGCACCGAAGGTACGACACCTCCGCGATCTGCACACGTTCAGCTCGGTGACGTCCCGTGAACTCTAGATCCAGCTGAGTGGCGAGGGAGAGTTTTGTCAGCACGACGTCGTGATGATGGTGATGATGAAGCTACCGACGCAGGGCTTCGCCTAAGCACTGCAACGATATGACCGAGGTGGATTATGGTGGAGGGGGACACCGCACACGGCTAAACAATGTCAACTTGTGTGTTCTAGGGTGCCCCCTGCCCCCGTATATAAAGGAGCAAGGGGGGAGGCCGGCTGGCCCTTGGGACGGCTAAGGAGAGGAGGAATCCTCCTCCTAGTAGGAGTAGGATTCATCCTTTCCTAGTCCTACTAGGAGGGGAAAGAAGGAGTGGGAGAGGGGAAGGAAAAAAGGGGGCGCCGCCCCCCTCCTAGTCCAATTCGAACTCAAGGGGGAGGGGCCATGCGGCCTGCCTTGGCAGCCCCTCTCTCTCTCTCCACTAAGGCCCATCTAGGCCCATTAGTTCCCCGGGGGGTTCCGGTAACCCTCCGGCACTCCGTTTTTACCCGAAACCACCCGGAACACTTCCGGTGTCCGAGAATAGCCGTCCAATATATCAATCTTTATGTCTCGACCATTTCGAGACTCCTCGTCATGTCCGTGATCACATCCGGGTCTCCGAACTACCTTCGGTAAATCAAAACACATAAACTCATAATACCGATCGTCACCGAACATTAAGCGTGCGGACCCTACGGGTCCGAGAACTATGTAGACATGACCGAGACTCATCTCCGGTCAATAATCAATAGCGGAACCTGGATGCTCATATTGGTTCCTACATACTCTACGAAGATCTTTATCGGTCAAACCGCATAACAACATACGTTGTTCCCTTTGTCATCGGTATGTTACTTGCCCAAGATTCGATCTTCGGTATCTCAATACCTAGTTCAATCTCGTTACCGGCAAGTCTCTTTACTTGTTCCATAATGCTACATCCTGTAACTAACTCATTAGTCACATTGCTTGCAAGGCTCATAGTGATGTGCATTACCGAGAGGGCCCAGAGATACCTCTTCGATACACGGAGTGACAAATCATAATCTCTATCTATGCCAACTCAACAAACACCATCGGAGACACCTGTAGAGCATCTTTATAGTCACCCAGTTATGTTGTGACGTTTGATAGCACACTAAGTGTTCCTCCGGTATTCGGGAGTTGCATAATCTCATAGTCATAGGAACATGTATAAGTTATGGAGGAAGCAATAGCAATAAACTAAACGATCATAGTGCTAAGCTAAACGGATGGGTCAAGTCAATCACATCATTCTGTAATGATGTGATCCCGTTAATCAAATGACAACTCGTGTCAATGGTTAGGAAACTTAACCATCTTTGATTAATGAGCTAGTCAAGTAGAGGCATACTAGTGACACTCTGTTTGTCTATGTATTCACACATGTACTAAGTTTCTGGTTAATACAATTCTAGCATGAATAATAAACATTTATTATGATATAAGGAAATATAAATAACAACTTTATTATTGCCTCCAAGGCATATTTCCTTCAGTCTCCCACTTGCACTAGAGTCAATAATCTAGTTCACATCGTCATGTGAATAGTTCACATCTTTATGTGATTAGTTCACATCTTTATGTTTGCTTGTGATTAACACCCAAAGAGTGATCATGTTTTGCTTGTGAGAGAAGTTTAGTCTATGGGTCTGCAACATTCAGATCCGTATGTATTTTGCAAATTTCTGTGTCTACAATACTTTGCACGGAGCTACTCTAGCTAATTGCTCCCACTTTCAATATGTATCTAGATTGAGACTTAGAGCCATCTAGATCGGTGTAAAAAGCTTGCATCGACATAACTCGTTATGACGAACTCTTTTATCACCTCCATAACCGAGAAATATTTCCTTAGTCCTCTAAGGAAAATTTTGACTGCTGTCCAGTGATCTACTCCTAGATCACTATTGTACCCCCTTGCCAAAATCATGCTAAGGAATACAATAGGTCTGGTACACAACATAGCATACTTTATAGAACCTATGACCGAGGCATAGGGAATGACTTTTCATTCTTTTCCTATTTTCTGCCGTGGACGGGTTTTGAGTCTTTACTCAATTTCACACCTTACAACTTAGGAAAGAACTCCTTCTTTGACTGATTCATTTTGAACTCCTACAAAATCTTATCAAGGTTTGTACTCATCGAAAGTCTTATCAAGCGTCTTGATCTATCTTTATAGATCTTGATGCCCAATATGTAAGTAGCTTTACAGTTAATTATTTCTTTGAAAAACTCCTTTCAAATTATCCTTTATGCTTTTCAGAAAAATTCTACATCATTTTTGATCAACAATATGCCATTCACATATACTTATCAGAAAGGCTGTAGTGCTCCCACTCACTTTTTGTAAATACAGGCTTCACCGCAAGTCTGTATAAAACTATATGCTTTGATCAACTTATCAAAGCGTATATTCCAACTCTGATATGTTTGCACCAGTCCATAGATGGATTGCTGGAGCTTTGTACATTTTGTTAGCACCTTTAGGATTGACAAAACCTTCTGGTTGCATCATATACAACTCTTCTTTAAGAAATCCATTAAGGAATGTAGTTTTGATATTCATTTGTCAGATTTCATAAAATGTGACAATTTTCTAACATGATTCAGATAGACTTAAGCATCGCTACGAGTGAGAAAATCTCATCATAGTCAACACCTTGAACTTGTCAAAAACCGTTTTTCGACAATTCGAGCTTTGTAGATAGTAACACTACTATCAGCGTCCGTCTTCCTCTTGAAGATCCATTTATTCTCTATGGTTTGCCGATCATTGGGCAAGTCCACCAAAGTCCATACTTTGTTCTCATACATGGATCCCATCTCAGATTTCATGGCCTCAAGCCATTTTGCGGAATCTGGGCTCATCATCGCTTCCTCATAGTTCGTAAGTTCATCATGGTCTAGTAGCATGACTTCCAGTACAGGATTACCATACCACTCTGGTGCGGATCGTGCTCTGGTTGTCCTACGAAGTTCTGTAGTAACTTGATCCGAAGTTTCATGGTCATCATCATCTCTAGTTGGTGTAGGCATCACAGGAACAGATTTCTCTGATGAACTACTTTCCAATTCGAGAGAAGGTACAATTACCTCATCAAGTTATACTTTCCTCCCACTCACTTCTTTCGAGAGAAACTTCTTCTCTAGAAAGGATCCATTCTTAGCAACGAATATCTTGCCTTCGGATCTGTGATAGAAGGTGTACCCAATAGTTTCCTTTGGGTATCCTATGAAGACGCATTTCTCCGATTTGGGTTCGAGCTTATCAGGTTGAAATTTTTTCACATAAGCATCATAGCCCCAAACTTTAAGAAACGACAACTTAGTTTTCTTGCTAAACCACAATTCATATGATGTCGTCTCAACAGATTTAGATTGTGCCCTATTTAACCTGAAATGCTTAACCCCAAAACGACAGTGATAAATCAGTAAGAGACATCATAGATCGCACCATATCTAATAAAGTACGGTTATGACGTTCGGACACACCATTACGTTGTGGTGTTCCAGGTGGCGTGAGTTGTGAAACTATTCCACATCGTTTCAAATGAAGACCAAACTCGTAACTCAAATATTCGTCTCCGCGATCAGATCGTAGAAACTTTATTTTCTTGTTACGATGATTTTCCACTTCACTCTGAAATTCTTTGAACTTTTCAAATGTTTCAAGCTTATGTTTCATCAAGTAGATATACCCATATCTGCTCTAATCATCTGTGAAGGTCAGAAAATAACGATACCCACCGCGAGCCTCAACACTCATTGGACTACATACATCAGTATGTATTATTTCCAACAAGTCTGTTGCTCGCTCCTTTATTCCGAAGAACGGAGTCTTAGTCATCTTGCCCATGAGGCATGGTTCGCAAGCATCAAGTGATTCATAATCAAGTGATTCCAAAAGTCCATCAGCATGGAGTTTTCTTCATGTGATTCATAATCAAGTGATTCCAAAAGTCCATCAGCATGGAGTTTTCTCCAAAAGTACATGTAAGTTGCACTATCATTATTAATTTTGCATCTTTTGGCTTCAATATTATGAATATGTGTATCACTACGATCGAGATTCAATAAACCATTTATATTGAGTGTATGACCATAGACGGTTTTATTCGTAAATAGAACAACAATTATTCTTTGACTTAAATGAATAACCGTATTGCAATAAACATGATCCAATCATATTTATGCTCAAGGCAAACACCTAATAACATTTATTTTAGGTTCAACACTAATCCTGAAGGTAAAGGGAGTGTGCGATGGTGATCTTATCAACCTTGGAATCACTTCCAACTCACATCATCACCTCGCCCTTAACTAGTCTTTGTTTATTTTGCAACTCCCGTTTTGAGGTATTACTCTTAACAACTGAACCAGTATCAAATACTGAGGGGTTGCTATAAACACTAGTAAATTACACATCAATAACATGTATATCAAATATACTTTTGTTCACTTTGCCATCCTTCTTATCCGCCAAGTATCTAGGGTAGTTCCACTTCTAGTGACCATTTCCTTTGCAGTAGAAACACTCAGTTCCAGGCTTGGGTCTAGTTTTGGGCTTCTTCATGGGATCAGCAACTTGCTTGTTATTCTTCTTTGAAGTTCCTCTTTCTTTCCCTTTGCCCTTTTCTTGAAACAAGTGGTCTTGTTAACCATCAACACTTGATGCTATTTCTTGATTTCTACCTTCGTCGATTTCAGCATCGCGAAGAGCTTGGGAATTACTTTCGTCATCCCTTCCATATTTGAGTTCATCACTGAGTTCTAGTAACTTGGTGATAGTGATTAGAGAACTTTTTCATTTGCTATCTTATCTGGAAGATTAACTCCCACTTGATTCAAGCAATTGTAGTACCCAGACAATCTGAGCACATGCTCACTGGTTGACCTATTCTCCTCCATCTTGTAGGCAAAGTACTGTCAGAGGTCTCATACCTCTCGACACGGGCATGAGTATGAAATACCAATTTCAACTCTTAGAACATCTTATATGCTCCATGGCATTCAAAACATTTTTGAAGTCCTGGTTCTAAGCCGTAAAGCATGGTGCACTAAACTATTAAGTAGTCATCATACCGAGCTTTGTTAAACGTTCATAATGTCTGCATTTGCTCCTGCAATAGTTCTATCACCTAGCGGTGCATCAAGGACATAATTCTTCTATGCAGCAACGAGGATAATCCTCAGATCACAGATCCAATTTGCATCATTGCTACTATCATCTTTCAACTTAGTTTTCTCTAGGAACATATCATAAATAAAAGGGGGAATCTATACGCGAGTAATTGATCTACAACATAGATATGCAAATACTATCAGGACTAAGTTCATGATAAATTTAAGTTTAATTAATCATATTAGTTAAGAACTCCCACTTAGATAGACATCCCTCTAGTCATCTAAATGATCACGTGATCCATATCAACTAAACCATGTCCGATCATCACGTGAGATGGAGTAGTTTTCAATGGTGAACATCACTATGTTGATCATATCTTCTATATGATTCACGCTCAACCTTTCGGTCTCAGTGTTTCGAGGCCATATCTGCATATGCTAGGCTCGTCAAGTTTAACCCGAGTATTCCGCGTGTGCAAAACTGGCTTGCACCCATTGTATGTGAACGTAGAGCTTATCACACCCGATCATCACGTGGTGTCTCGGCACGACGAACTGTTGCAATAGTGCATACTCAGGGAGAACACTTATACCATGAAATTTAGTGAGGGATCATCTTATAATGCTACCACTGTACTAAGCAAAATAAGATGCATAAAAGATAAACATCATATGCAATCAAAATACGTGACATGATATGGCCATTATCATCTTGTGCCTTTGATCTCCATCTCCAAAGTACCGTCATGATCTCCATCGTCACCGGTATGACACCATGATCTCCATCATATTGATCCCTATCAATATGTCGTCACATGGTCGTCTTGCCAACTATTGCTTTTGCAACTATTGTTATCGCATAGCGATGAAGTAAAGCAATTATATGGCGCTTACATCTTATGCAATAAAGAGACAACCATAAGGCTTCTGCCAGTTGCCGATAACTTTAACAAAACATGATCATCTCATACAACACTTTATATCTCATCACGTCTTGACCATATCACATCACAACATTGTTGGGGAACGTAGTAATTTCAAAAAATTCCTATGCACACGCAAGATCATGGTGATGCATAGCAACGAGAGGGGAGAGTATGTCTACGTACCCTCGTAGACCTAAAGTGGAAGCGTTTATCAACGCGGTTGATGTAGTCGTACACCTTCACGATCCGCCCCGATCAAGTACTGAACGTACGGCACCTCCGCGTTCAGCACACGTTCAGCTCGATGACGTCCTCGCCTTCTTGATCCAGCAAGAGGGGCGAAGTAGTAGATGAGTTCCGGCAGCACGATGGCATGGTGACGGCGTTGGTGAAGAACAATATCCACAGGGCTTCGCCTAAGCACTATGAAAACTATTACGGAGCATAAATGATAACCCACAAGTATAGGGGATCGCAACAGTTTTCGAGGGTAGAGTATTCAACCCAAATTTATTAATTCAACACAAGGGGAGCCAAAGAATATTCTCAAGTATTAGCAGTTGAGTTGTCGAGTCAACCAAACCTGGAAACTTAATATCTGCAGTAAAGTGTTTAGTAGCAAGGTAATATGATAGTAGTGGTAACGGTAGCAAAAGGTAACGGTAGCAAAAGTAATATTTTTGGTATTTTTTAGTGATGATAACAATAGCAACGGAAAAGTAAGTAAGCGAAGAACAATATTTGAAAAGCTCGTAGGCATTGGATCGATGATGGAGAATTATGCCGGATGCGGTTCATCATGTAACAGTCATAACATAGGGTGACACAGAACTAGCTCCAATTCATCAATGTAATGTAGGCATGTATTCCGAATATAGTCATACGTGCTTATGGAAAAGAACTTGCATGGCATCTTTTGTCCTACCCTCCCGTGGCAGCGGGGTCCTGGCGGAAACTAAGGGATATTAAGGCCTCCTTTTAATAGAGTACCGGACCAAAGCATTAACACATAGCGAATACATGAACTCCTCAAACTACGGTCATCACCGAGAGTGGTCCCGATTATTGTCACTTCGGGGTTGCCGGATCATAACACATAATAGGTGACTATAGACTTGCAAGATAGGATCAAGAACTCACATATATTCATGAAAACATAATAGGTTCAGACCTGAAATCATGGCACTCGGGCCCTAGTGACAAGCATTAAGCATAGCAAAGTCATAGCAACATCAATCTCAGAACATAGTGGATACTAGGGATCAAACCCTAACAAAACTAACACGATTACATGATAAATCTCATCCAACCCATCACCGTCCAGCAAGCCTACGATGGAATTACTCACGCACGGCGGTGAGCATCATGAAATTGGTGATGGAGGATGGTTGATGATGATGACGGCGACGGATTCCCCTCTCCGGAGCCCCGAACAGACTCCAGATCAGCCCTCCCGAGAGAGTTTAGGGCTTGGCGGCGGCTCCGTATCGTAAAACATGATGAATCTGTCTCCTCTATTTTTTTCTCCCCAAACACGAATATATGGAGTTGGAGTTGAGGTCGGTGGAGCTCCAGGGGCCCACAAGGCAGGGGCGCGCCCAGGGGGGCAGGCGCGCCCCCACCCTCGTGGCTAGAGTTTGGGCCCCCTGGCCTTGATTCTTTGCCAGTATTTTTTATTATTTCCAAAAATAATCTTCGTGGAGTTTCAGGTCATTCCGATAACTTTTGTTTCTACACATAAATAACACCATGGCAATTATGCTGAAAACAGCGTCAGTCCGGGTTAGTTCCATTCAAATCATGCAAGTTAGAGTCCAAAACAAGGGCAAAAGTGTTTGGAAAAGTAGATACGATGGAGACGTATCAATGAACTAGAGGGGACGGGGTTGCCGGCACACGGCTTGGTGTTTCTTGATGTGTCTTGGGTGCTAGCCCTACCCCTCTATTTATATGTTGAACCTTGGGGTCGAAACTTGGAGTAAAAGCCTCCACAAAGTCGGTTTCACCCGAAAGGCAAGAGTCCTTCTCGGACTCCAGGGCCAGACGCAGGGTTCCCGGCGTCTGGACCCAGACGCCAGGGACCCTGGCATCTGGCCCCTAGACTCCACAAAACTTCCTTTTGCACTTTCCAAAAACCTTGTGGGCTTTCCCCTTTGGCCCAAATAAAGTGTTCTCGTACCCAAACATTTCGGGAAACATCGGGAACCCCTTCCGGTGAATTCCGGAACCCTTCTGGAGACCAAACGCTATTATCCCATATATCAAACTTTATCTCCGAACCATTCCGGAGTTCCTCGTCATGTCCGTGATCTTATCCGGAACTCTGAACAACATTCGGTTACCAACATACATAACTCATAAATACTATATCGTCAACGAACGTTAAGCATGCGGACCCTACGGGTTCGAGAACTACGTAGACATGACCGAGACACATCTCTGGTCAATAACCAATAGCGGAACCTGGATGCCCATATTGGTTCCTACATATTCTACATATTCAAACCGCATAACAACATACGTGGTTCCCTTTGTCATCGGTATGTTACTTGCCCGAGATTCGATCGTCGGTATCTCAATACCTAGTTCTATCTCGTTACCGACAAGTCTCTTTACTCGTTCCGTAATGCATCATCCCGCAACTAACTCATTAGTTACATTGCTTGCAAGGCTTATAGTGATGTGCATTACCGAGAGGGCCCAGAGATACCTCTCCGACAATCGGAGTGAAAAATCCTAATCTCGATCTATGCCAACTCAACAAGTACCATTGGACACACCTGTAGAGCACCTTTATAATCACCTAGTTACATTGTGACGATTTGGTAGCACACAAAGTGTTGCTCCGATAATCGGGAGTTGCATAATATCATAGTCATAGGAACATGTATAAGTCATGAAGAAAGCAATAGCAGTAAATTAAAACGATCAAGTGCTAAGCTAACGATATGGGTAAAGTCAAATATGCCTTTGTTCACTTTTCCATCCTTCTTATCCGCCAAATACTTAGGGTAGTTCTGCTTCCAGTGACCAGTCCCTTTGCAGTAGAAGCACTTAGTCTCAGGCTTAGGTCTAGACTTGGGCTTCTTCACTTGAGCAGCAACTTGCTTGCCGTTCTTCTTGAAGTTCCCCTTCTTCCCTTTGCCCTTTTCTTGAAACTAGTGGTATTCTCAACCATCAACACTTGATGCTTTTATTGATTTCTATCTTCGTTGATTTTAGCATCACGAAGAGCTTGGGAATTGTTTCTGTTATCCCTTGCATATTATAGTTCATCACGAAGTTTCAGTAACTTGGTGATAGTGACTAGAGAACTCTATTAATCACTATCTTATCTGGAAGATTAACTCCCACTTGATTCAAGTGATTGTAGTTGTTACGACATATCTCTCTCAAGGTAGTTTTGGTGATTGATGACAACATGTTTGCGGACTAATCTTGTGCTTTGAATTATTCACAGATTCTCCCCTAGCACGAGATGCCTTCTTCCCCTCGGAGTGTATTTCAAGACGGTGTAGCTCTTTTGTTTCTTTCTCGGTGGACTAGTTGCGTAGAGGGCACCGTACTATCAAGAGGGGGTCCGCTGGTGTTTTGCATGGGTGGAAGCATCACGTACACATCAGCTTCTCACCCTTCGAGAATTTCCTTTCCATTGAAGAGATCTCTCCTCTCTTCCTTGTCCTGTTTGGGTCAAAGCGGTAGTACCGCGCAACCAGTGGTAGTACCGCTGAGGAGCCACAAGCGGCAGTACCGCTCCGCAGCGGTAGTACCGCCCGTGGCTCCACACCAGTAGTACCGTTGGGGGCCTGGCACCTCCACCTTGTCCTCAGCATCTTTGAGAGATTTCTTCTCTCTCTCGCGCGCGCCCCAGCGGTAGTACCGCACTGCCTGCGGTACTACGGCCGAAGGGTCACAAGCGGCAGTACCGCTCCACAGCGGTACTACCGCCCTTGACCCCACTGCCGTAGTACCGATGGGCAGTCTGGCTCCTACCGCCTCGATTCGAGAGGTCTTTTTCTCGTGTCGGGTTTTGCGGCACTAGTCATGGTTGTAGTGGCGGCAGTACCATTCCAGGAGCGGTAGTACCGCCCTACCACTGCGGTAGTACCGCATTTGGGTCCGTTCCCTACTGGTCTCCTCAGCGTGGCAGTACCGCTGGTTGGCGTGGCAGTACTGTTGTCCTGGTGGTAGTACCGCCCCCTCTCAGCGGTAGTACTGCCCTATGCGGGGCTGGTTGGTGGGTCCCGTTGCCCCCAATATAAAAGGGAGTCCCCTTCTTCCTTCTCACCTACCTCTTCCTCCCCCAAGCTCCATTTATTGCTCAAGCTCCATTAAATACTCCAAGCTCCATTTTCGCCCGATCTATCTCTCTAGCCAATCAAACTTGTTGATTGGCTCGGGAGTGGTTGAGAAGGCCCCGATCTACACTTCCACCAAGGGATTTTCGATTCCCCCACTCATCCCTAGCGGATCTTGTTACTCTTGGGTGTTTGAGCACCCTAGACGGTTGAGGTCACCTCGGAGCCATATTCCATTGTGGTGAAGCTTCGTGGTCTTGTTGGGAGCCTCCGATTAAGTTGTGGAGATTGCCCCAACCTTGTTTGTAAAGGTTCGGTCGCCGCCTTCAAGGGCACCAATAGTGGAGTCATGGCATCTCGCATTGTGTGAGGGCGTGAGGAGAATACGGTGGCCCTAGTGGCTTCTTGGGGAGCATTGTGCCTCCACACCGCTCCAACGGAGACGTACTTCCCCTCAAAAGGAAGGAACTTCGGTAACACATCCTCGTCTTCACCGGGTCCACTCTTGGTTATCTCTTACCTTTACTTGTGCAAGCTCTTTAGTGTTTCTTCCCTTGCTTGCTTGTATGCTTGTTGTTATTGCATCATATAGGTTGCTCACCTAGTTGCACATCTAGACAACCTACTTTGATGCAAAGTTTAATTTGGTAAAGAAAAGATAAAAAATTGGTAGTTGCCTATTCACCCCCCCTCTAGTCAACCATATCGATCCTTTCAATTGGTATCAGAGCCTCGTCTCTTTATTAAGGACTTTACCGTCCAAAGAGTATGGTTGATACCGTAGACGGTGTGGAGGAACACTCCGGTGTGAATCCGATCTCGTCTACGGGAGATGGGGGAACTTCGGTCTCTCGTGAGGAGTTCAATGTGGCCTTGGAGACATTGAAAACCTCCATGACGACCGAAGTTGAAAGCTTGTTTACTAAATTTCTTGAGGGGCTTAAACTATCCACCGCATCGTTGAAAGTGGGTGATCCCGCCAACAAGGTGTCCGATGCTATCCCCGACAAGGGGGAAGCTAGTAGTGAAAAGGCTCCTTCTTCTAGTGGCAAGAATGGCACCGGCATCTTTGCCCATGTGGAACCACCACTTGTTTATGGTGGACCGGTTCCTTCCACTCATTTGAATCATGCTGGTCCTCCCCCTAAGATTGTGAAAAATGAGGATTTTGATTCTTGGGTTTACCGCTTTAAACGTCATTTAAATCATGTGAACACTAACCTTTGGAGAATCATTGAAGAAGGTTTCTATCCACATGATCCAAGCAACTTCACTCCTCGAGAAGCCGCGGACAATCAATTCAATGAGAATGCTCTCTTCATCATTCAAGATGCAATTCCACCCGAAGACCTACCTCATCTTCGTCCCTTCGCCTTGGCCAAAGATGCATGGCATTGTGTCGTGTCTCTCTACCGGGGAAGCGCAAGCATTCAACGCTCCAACTATGAAGTGGTACAAGATGAGGCCAATGAGTTTGCAATGAAGGAAGATGAAGAACCTCGTGAGCTTTTTTGGAGAGTAACCAAACTCGCGGTCTCACTACGAGATCACGGGAGCAAGGACACGGATGACAATTGGATCAAGCGTAAATTCCTCAAGGCAATGATGCCCTACCACAAGGCCATGTCCTCTGTCATTCGTCAAAGACCGGACTTCCACACTTTGAACTCAAGCGAAGTGTTGGATGAGTTTGTGGCCATGAACATTTTGGACAAGACCGCCGACAATGCGGTGCTCCATTCTCAACGGGCAAAGAAGCCTAACCTTGCATTGAAGGCCAAGCTCACCGTGGAAGAAGAAGAAGAGGAAGAAGAGGAGAGCAACCCTGAAGATACGAAGTATGCATATCATGAACACATGGCACTTGCGTCAAGGCAATTTTGGAGCAAGAAAAACTCGAGGCCCAACTTTAGCAAAAACAACTCGAGTGGCACAAGGGGCAAGCAACGTGTAAGGACTTGCTACAATTGTGGCAACGTGATTCATTTCGTTGCGGAATGCCCGTATGAGAAGAGGGAAGACAATGGTGGCAAACTCGTCCAAAAGGACAAGGCCAAGTCGTTCCCCAACAAGAACAACTTCACCAAGAAGACTCCTCCCAAGGCTTTGGTTGTGCAAGAAGAGTACAATGAGGATGATGACGATGATGAAGATGATGAGTTGGTTGCCATGGCCTCCGTTGCCATTGCAACAACGTCACGGGTGTCTCTCTTCGACTCACCCAACGAGAGCATCACCACCAAGTGCCTCATGGCTAAAGCCACCAACAAGGTAACCTCCAACATCAAAACTACCATCATTAATCATCCTTCCCAAATGGATAGCATTAATGAACTTGAGGGAGCTAATGTGGAGGCTAACGAGTTTGAGGCCTTTATGGGCAAACTCAAGGGAAAATCCAAGAAGCACTTTGTTGCTCTCCTGGAACAACTTGGTGAGGCCAATGACTGTTGGAAATATGCCCTAGAGGCAATACTAAATTAGTTATTATTATATTTCCTTGTTCATGATAATCATTTATTATCCATGCTAGAATTGTATTGATAGGAAACTCAGATACATGTGTGGATACATAGACAACACCATGTCCCTAGTAAGCCTCTAGTTGACTAGCTCGTTGATCAATAGATGGTTACGGTTTCCTGACCATGGACATTGGATGTCGTTGATAACGGGATCACATCATTAGGAGAATGATGTGATGGACAAGACCCAATCCTAAGCATAGCACAAGATCGTGTAGTTCGTATGCTAAAGCTTTTCTAATGTCAAGTATCATTTCCTTAGACCATGAGATTGTGCAACTCCCGGATATCGTAGGAGTGTTTTGGGTGTGCCAAATGTCACAACATAACTGGGTGGCTATAAAGGTACACTACGGGTATCTCCAAAAGTATCTGTTGGGTTGGCACGAATCGAGACTGGGATTTGTCACTCCGTGTAAACGGAGAGGTATCTCTGGGCCCACTCGGTAGGAAATCATCATAATGTGCACAATGTGATCAAGGAGTTGATCACGGGATGATGTGTTACGGAACGAGTAAAGAGACTTGCCGGTAACGAGATTGAACAAGGTATCGGATACCGACGATCGAATCTCGGGCAAGTATCATACCGCTAGACAAAGGGAATTGTATACGGGATTGATTAAGTCTTTGACATCGTGGTTCATCCGATGAGATCATCGTGGAACATGTGGGAGCCAACATGGGTATCCAGATCCCGCTGTTGGTTATTGACCGGAGAGTCATCTCGGTCATGTCTGCATGTCTCCCGAACCCGTAGGGTCTACACACTTAAGGTTCGGTGACGCTAGGGTTATAGAGATATTAGTATGCGGTAACCCGAAAGTTGTTCGGAGTCCCGGATGAGATCCCGGACGTCACGAGGAGTTCCGAAATGGTCCAGAGGTAAAGAATTATATATAGGAAGTGCTATTTCGGCTATCGGGACAAGTTTCGGGGTCACCGGTATTGTACCGGGACCACCGTAAGGGTCCCGGGGGTCCACCGGGTGGGGCCACCTGCCCCGGGGGGCCACATGGGCTGTAGGGGGTGTGCCTTGGCCTATATGGGCCAAGGGCACCAGCCCCAAGAGGCCCATGCGCCAAGAATCAAGGGAAAGGAAGAGTCCTAAAAGGGGACCTCCGAGGTGCCTTGGGGAGGTGGGACTCCTCCCTGGCCGCACCCTTCCTTGGAGGAAGGGCCAAGGCTGTGCCTCCCCCCTCTCCCTTGGCCCTATATATAGTGGGGGGAAGGGAGGGCAGCCCAACCTAAGCCCTGGCGCCTCCCTCTCCCTCGTCCCGCATCGCTTGGCGAAGCCCTGTTGGAATCCCGCTACTTCCACCACCACGCCGTCGTGCTGCTGGATCTCCATCAACCTCTCCTCCCCCCTTGCTGGATCAAGAAGGAGGAGACGTCGCTGCTCCGTACGTGTGTTTAACGCGGAGGTGCCGTCCGTTCGGCGCTAGGATCATCGGTGATTTGGATCACGACGAGTACGACTCCATCAACCCCGTTCTCTTGAACGCTTCCGCGCGCGATCTACAAGGGTATGTAGATCCACTCCTCCCTCGTTGCTAGATGATTCCATAGGTTGATCTTGGTGACACGTAGGAATTTTTTTGAATTATTGCTACGTTCCCCAACAGTGGTATCAGAGCCAGGTTTATGCGTAGTTTCTATGCACGAGTAGAACACAAAGTAGTTGTGGGCATTGATTTTGTTCAATATGCTTACCGTTACTAGTCCAATCTTGATTCGGCGGCATCGTGGGATGAAGCGGCCCGGACCGACCTTACACGTACTCTTACGTGAGACTGGTTCCACCGACTGACATGCACTAGTTGCATAAGGTGGCTAGCGGGTGTCTGTCTCCCCCACTTTAGTCGGATCGGATTCGATGAAAAGGGTCCTTATGAAGGGTAAATAGCAGTTGGCATATCACTTTGTGGTTTTTGCGTAGGTAAGAAACGTTCTTGCTAGAAACCCATAGCAGCCACGTAAAACATGCAAACAACAATTAGAGGACGTCTAACTTGTTTTTGCAGGGTATGCTATGTGATGTGATATGGCCAAAAGGATGTGATGAATGATATATGTGATGTATGAGATTGATCATGTTCTTGTAATAGGAATCACGACTTGCATGTCGATGAGTATGACAACTGGCATGAGCCATAGGAGTTGTCTTAATTTATTTATGACCTACGTGTCAACATAAACGTCATGTAATTACTTTACTTTATTGCTAACCGTTAGCTGTAGTAGTAGAAGTATTAGTTGACGAGACAACTTCATGAAGACACGATGATAGAGATCATGATGATGGAGATCATGGTGTCATGCCGGTGACGATGATGATCATGGAGCCCCGAAGATGGAGATCAAGAGGAGCAAAGTGATGATGGCCATATCATGTCACTATTTGATTGCATGTGATGTTTATCATGTTTATGCATCTTGTTTACTTAGAACGACGGTAGTAAATAAGATGATCCCTCATAATAATTTCAAGAAAGTGTTCCCCCTAACTGTGCACCGTTGCAACGGTTCGTTGTTTCGAAGCACCACGTGATGATCGGGTGTTAGATTCTAACGTTCACATACAACGGGTGTAAGACAGATTTACACACGCGAAACACTTAGGTTGACTTGACGAGCCTAGCATGTACAGACATGGCCTCAGAACACAAGAGACCGAAAGGTCGAGCATGAGTCGTATGGTAGATACGATCAACATGAAGATGTTCACCGATGATGACTAGTCCGTCTCATGTGATGATCGGACACGGCCTAGTTGACTCGGATCATGTAATCACTTAGATGACTAGAGGGATGTCTATCTGAGTGGGAGTTCACAAGATGAACTTAATTATCCTGAACATAGTCAAAATGTCTTCGCAAATTATGTCATAGCTCGCGCTTCAGTTCTACTGTTTAGATATGTTCCTAGAGAAAATTTAGTTGAAAGTTGATAGTAGTAATTATGCGGACTAGGTCCGTAAACTGAGGTTTGTCCTCATTGCTTCATAGAAGGCTTATGTCCTTAATGCACCGCTCAGTGTGCTGAACCTCGAACGTCGTCTGTGGATGTTGCGAACATCTGACATACACGTTTTGATGACTACATGATAGTTCAGTGCGTAATGCTAAATGGTTTATAATTGAGGCACCAAAGTTGGTTTTTGAAACGTCGGGAAACATATGAGATGTTTCGAGGGCTGAAATTAGGATTTCAGGCTCGTGCCCACGTCAAAAGGTATAAGACCTCCGACGATTTTCTTAGCCTGCAAACTAAGGGAGAAAAGCTCAATTGTTGAACTTGTGCTCAGATTGTCTGAGTACAACAATCGCTTGAATCGAGTGGGAGTTGATCTTCCAGATGAAATAGTGATGGTTCTCCGAAGTCATTACCACCAAGCTGCTTGAGCTTCGTGATGAACTATAATATATCAAGGACATATATGATGATCCTTGAGATATTCGCGATGTTTGACACCACAAAAGTAGAAATCAAGAAGGAGCATCAATTGTTGATGGTTGGTGAAACCACTAGTTTCAAGAAGGGCAAGGGCAAGAAGGGATACTTCATGAAACGACAAATCAGCTGCTGCTCTAGTGAAGAAACCCAAGGTTGAACCCAAACCCGAGACTAAGTGCTTCTGTAATAAGGGGAACAGCCACTGAAGCAGAATTACCCTAGATACTTGGTAGATGAGAAGGCTGTCAAGGTCGATAGAAGTATATTGGATATACATTGTGTTAATGTGTACTTTACTAGTACTCCTAGTAGCACCAGGGTATTAGATACCGGTTCGGTTGCTAAGTGTTAGTAACTCGAAATAAAAGCTACGGAATAAACGGAGACTAGCTAAAGGTGAGATGACGATATGTGTTGGAAGTATTTCCAAGGTTGATCAAATATCGTACGCTCCCTCTACCATCGAGATTGGTGTTTGCGTTGAGCATAGACATGATTGGATTATGTCTATCGCAATACGGTTATTCATTTAAAGAGAATAATGGTTACTCTGTTTATTTGAATAATACCTTCAATGGTCTTACACCTGAAATAAATGGTTTATTGAATCTCGATCGTAGTGATACACATGTTCATGCCAAAAGATAGTAATGATAGTACCACCTACTTGTGGCACTGCCACGTAAGTCATATCGGTATAAAACGCATGAAGAAGCTCCATGTTGATGGATCTTTGGGCTCACTTGTTTTGAAAGGTTTGAGACATGCGAACCATGTCTATTGGTGTATATGCATGAAGAAACTCCATGCAAATGGACCATTTGGACTCACTTGATTTTGAATCACTTGAGACATGCAAATCATACCACATGGGCAAGATGACTGAAAGCCTCGTTTTTAGTAAAATGGAACTAGAAAGCAACTTGTCGGAAGTAATACATTTTGATGTGTGCAATCCAATGAGTGCTGAGGCATGTAGTGGATATCATTATGTTCTTACTTCACAGATGATTTGAGTAGATGTTGAGTATATTTACTTGATGAATCACGAGTCTGAATTATTGAAAGGTTCAAGTAATTTCAGGGTGAAGTTGAAAGATCGTCATGACAAGAGGATAAAATATCTATGATATGATCATAGAGATGAATATCTGAATTACGAGTTTGGCATAGAATTAAGACATTGTGGAAATTGTTTCACAACTAATACAGCCTGGAACACCATAGTGTGATGGTGTGTCCGAACATCATAACTGCACCCTATTGGATATGATGCATACCATGATGTCTCTTATCGAATTACCATGATAGTTTATGGTTTAGGCATTAAAGACAACCACATTCACTTTAAATAGGGCACCACGTAATTCCGATGAGATGACACCATATGAACTATGGTTTAGAGAAACCTAAGCTGTCATTTCTTAGAAGTTTGGGGCTGCGACGCTTATGTGAAAAAGTTTCAGGCTGATAAGCTCGAACCCAAAGCGGATAAATGCATCTTCATAGGACACCCAAAACAGTTGGGTATACCTCCTGTCTCAGATCCGAAAGCAATAAGGGATTGTTTCTAGAATCGGGTCCTTTCTCGAGGAAAAGTTTCTCTCGAAAGAATTGAATGGGAGGATGGTGGAGACTTGATGAGGTTATTGAACTGTCTCTTCAACTAGTGTATGGCAGGGCACATGAGTTGTTCCTGTGGCACCTACACAAATTGAAGTGGAAGCTTATGATAGTGATCATGAAACTTCAGATCAAGTCACTACCAAACCTCGTAGGATGACAAGGATGCGTACTACTTCAGAGTGGTACGTAATCCTGTCTTGGAAGTCATGTTGCTAGACAACAATGAACCTACGAGCTATGGAGAAGCGATGGTGGGCCTGGATTCCAAAATGGCTCGAGGCCATATAATCCGAGAGAGGATCCATATATGAAAACAAAGTGTAGACTTTGGGAGAACTACTTGATGGTCATAAGGCTGTTAGGTACATATGGATTTTAAAAGGAAGACAGACAATGATGGTAAATGTCACCATTAAGAAAGCTCGACTTGTCATTAAGAAGTTTCCCGACAAGTTCAAGGAGTTGACTACGGTGAGACTTTCTCACTCGTAGCGATGCTAGGAGTCTGTTGGAATTATATTAGTGATTATTACATTATTTATGAAATCTTGCAGATAGGATGTCAAAACATTGTTTCCTCGATGATTCTCTTGAGGAAAGGTTGTATGTGATACAACCGGAAGGTTTTGTCAATCCTGAAAGATGCTAATAAATATGCAAAGCTCCAGCAATCCTTCTAAGGACTGGAGTAAGCATCTCGGAGTTGGAATGTATGCTTTGATGAGATGATCAAAGATTTTGGGTGTATACAAAGTTTATGAGAAACTTGTATTTCCAAAGAAGTGAGTGGGAGCACTATAGAATTTCTGATAAATATATGTTGACATATTGTTGATCAGAAATGACGTAGAATTTCTGGAAAGCATATAGGGTTATTTGGAAAGTATTTTTCAATGGAAAGCCTGGATTAAGCTAATTGAACATTGAGCATCAAGATCTATAAGGATAGATCAAAAACGCTTAATGGTACTTTCAAATGAGCACATACCTTGACATGATCTTGAAGGTGTTCAAGATGGATCAGCCAAAGAAGGAGTTCTTGCCTTAGTTGTAAGGTATGAAGCTAAGACTTAAAGCTCGACCACGGCAGAAGAAAGAGGAAGGGCGAAGGTCGTCCCCTATGCTTTTGTCATAGGCTCTATACGGTATGCCATGCTAAGTACCGCACCTGATGTGTGCTTTGCCACATGTCTGGCAAGAGGGTACAAAGGTGATCCAGGAGTGGATCACTAGATAGCGGTCAAAAATTGTCCTTGGAGTAATAAGGACATGTTTCTCGATTATGGAGGTGATAAAGAGTTCGGCGTAAAGGGTTACATCGATGCAATCTTTAACACCTATCCGAATGACTCTAAGTAGCAAACCGGATACGTATAGTGGAGCAACCATTTGGAATAGCTCCAAGTGGAGCGTGGAAGCAGCATTTATAATATGACCTAGAGATTTGCGAAGTACATACGGATCTGAAAGATTCAGACCCGTTGACTATAACATCTCTCACAAGCATAACATGTTCAAACCCAGAACTCATCGAGTGTTAATCACATGGTAATGTGAACTAGATTATTGACTCTAGTAAACTCTTTGGGTGTTAGTCACATGGGGATGTGACCTTGAGTGTTAATCACATATCGATGTGAACTGGATTATTGACTCTAGTGCAAGTGGGAGACTGTTGGAAATATGCCCTAGAGGCAATACTAAATTAGTTATTATTATATTTCCTTGTTCATGATAATCGTTTATTATCCATGCTAGAATTGTATTGATAGGAAACTCAGATACATGTGTGGATACATAGACAACACCATGTCCCTAGTAAGCCTCTAGTTGACTAGCTCGTTGATCAATAGATGGTTATGGTTTCCTGACCATGGACATTGGATGTCGTTGATAACGGGATCACATCATTAGGAGAATGATGTGATGGACAAGACCCAATCCTAAGCATAGCACAAGATCGTGTAGTTCGTATGCTAAAGCTTTTCTAATGTCAAGTATCATTTCCTTAGACCATGAGATTGTGCAACTCCCGGATACCGTAGGAGTTCTTTGGGTGTGCCAAACGTCACAACGTAACTGGGTGGCTATAAAGGTACACTACGGGTATCTCCGAAAGTATCTGTTGGGTTGGCACGAATCGAGACTGGGATTTGTCACTCCGTGTAAACGGAGAGGTATCTCTGGGCCCACTCGGTAGGACACCATCATAATGTGCACAATGTGATCAAGGAGTTGATCACGGGATGATGTGTTACGGAACGAGTAAAGAGACTTGCCGGTAACGAGATTGAACAAGGTATCGGATACCGACGATCGAATCTCGGGCAAGTATCATACTGCTAGACAAAGGGAATTGTATACGGGATTGATTAAGTCTTTGACATCTTGGTTCATCCGATGAGATCATCGTGGAACATGTGGGAGCCAACATGGGTATCCAGATCCCACTGTTGGTTATTGACCAGAGAGTCATCTCGGTCATGTCTGCATGTCTCCCGAACCCGTAGGGTCTACACACTTAAGGTTCGGTGACGCTAGGGTTATAGAGATATTAGTATGCGGTAACCCGAAAGTTGTTAGGAGTCCCAGATGAGATCCCGGACATCACGAGGAGTTCCGGAATGGTCCGGAGGTAAAGAATTATATATAGGAAGTGCTATTTCGGCTATCGGGACAAGTTTCGGGGTCACCGGTATTGTACCGGGACCACCGTAAGGGTCCCGGGGGTCCACCGGGTGGGGCCACCTGCCCCGGGGGGGCACATGGGCTGTAGGGGGTGCGCCTTGGCCTATATGGGCCAAGGGAACCAGCCCCAAGAGGCCCATGCGCCAAGAATCAAGGGAAAGGAAGAGTCCTAAAAGGGGAAGGCACCTCCGAGGTGCCTTGGGGAGGTGGGACTCCTCCCTAGCCGCACCCTTCCTTGGAGGAAGGGCCAAGGCTGCGCCTCCCCCCTCTCCCTTGGCCCTATATATAGTGGGGGGAAGGGAGGGCAGCCCAACCTAAGCCCTGGCGCCTCCCTCTCCCTCCCATGACACATTTCCCTCCTCCCGCAGCGCTTGGGGAAGCCCTGTTGGAATCCCGCTACTTCCACCACCACGCCGTCGTGCTGCTGGATCTCCATCAACCTCTCCTCCCCCCTTGCTGGATCAAGAAGGAGGAGACGTCGCTGCTCCGTACGTGTGTTGAACGCGGAGGTGCCGTCCGTTCGGCGCTAGGATCATCGGTGATTTGGATCACGACGAGTACGACTCCATCAACCCCGTTCTCTTGAACGCTTCCGCGCGCGATCTACAAGGGTATGTAGATCCACTCCTCCCTCGTTGCTATATGACTCCATAGATTGATCTTGGTGACACGTAGGAATTTTTTTGAATTATTGCTACATTCCCCAACAATGACATGATCGAGGCTCACGAAGACACGATCTCTAAGATGGAAGGGCATAGTCGTGACTATGCCGATGAGATTTCGGATCTTTCCAATGCTCTTGAGGAAGAGCGTGGTCTTCGTTTGGCTCTTGAGGAGTCACACAACATTGATCATGCTAAGTTAAAGAAAGATTATGATCATGCCCTCATTGTTTCTCGTGTGCTAAATTCCGAGAAGGCCAAACTCGGGGTTGATCTTGCTAGACTCAAAGAGGAGTTTGATATACTTGACAATGCCCACATGGCCTTGAAGGGTATTCACGCTAGTCTCAAGGAGTCTCATGATCAACTCCAAGTGAAGCTAACTAAGGAGAAAGCAACTTTTCCTCATATGGTTTTAATTGATAATGCAAATGCTACTAACCCGTGTTGTGAGCATATACATCTTGTTGAGGAAAATGCTAAGTTGAAGGAGCAACTTGAGAGAGGTCTTGCGACTTGCATACAAGGCAAGAAGAACCTCAACGATCTCTTGATCAACCAAAAGGGAGGTGTGGCCAAGGAAGGGGTTGGGTACGTGCCCAACTCCAAGAACAAGAAGAAGAACGACAAGACCAAACGACCTCCTCCCCTCATGCAAACCTTTGTGAGGGAGGGAGAGAGTGCCCCCGAGGAGAAGAAGAAGAACAATGTCAAGAAGGGCAATGTTACCCCTCCCAACAAAGCCGGCGATTTTAATCCTTCTTATGTGTTATGCCATGCTAGTGATGGGCATGTTTATGCCAAATTTGTTGGTTCTCTTCATGAATACATTGAATGGTCTATTTGGGTTCCTAAGACCCTTGTTACTAACATCAAAGGACCCATTACAAAATGGGTACCTAAAACCAAGCATTGATCTCTTGTAGGTGTTTGCTTCCGGTGGTGGATCATGGTTGCTCGATAGCGTAGCTACAAATCATATGACCAGAAGCAAGGACTTGGTGGTGGATGTGCACAAAGTTCCATCTATGCCCACCAATGTCGAGTGGGGTGACGCCTCATCCTCTAAGGTATTGGGACTTGGCAAGGTGGTCATCTCTCATGATCTCACGATCGAGAAGGTCATGCTTGTTGAGTCCCTTGCATACAATTTACTTTCCGTTCGTCAACTCGCAATCATGGGCTTTGCCACTTTCTTTGATATCGATACCGTGTCCCTCTTGTGGAGCAAGACTCTTAAAGTAGCTTTTGTTGGGCATGTCGAGAACGGTCTATATGTGATTAACTTTTCGGAGCGACCCACTAAGACCACGACATGCCTAATGGCTAAAGTTGATGTGGGATGGCTTTGGCATCGCCGTTTAGCCCATGTCAATATGAGATCTTTGCAAAGTCTCCTCAAGGGGGACCATGTCCGTGGACTAACGAATGTTAGTTTTGTTAAAGATCGTGCTTGCAGTGCCTGTATCGAAGGAAAGCTACATGAGAAGGCTCACCCTCCCACGACTATCATTTATTCAAAGAGGCCCTTGGAGCTCCTTCACATGGATCTTTTTGGGCCCCCATCCTTCGATAGTCTTGGAGGTAGGAAGTATTGCTTGGTGATTGTAGATGACTACTCAAGGTACACGTGGGTGTATTTCTTCAAGAGGAAGAGCGAGACCCAACAAACCGTCATTGACTTTGCAAATGAAGCACAACGTCAACACAATGCAAAGATCTTGACAATAAGAAGTGACAACGGCACCGAGTTCAAGAACTACACCTTGGATGAATTTCTTAGTGATGAGGGAATCAAGCATCAATATTCCGCACCATACACCCCTCAACAAAATGGTGTTGCGGAGAGGAAGAATCCGGCGTTGATGGATGCGGCAAGGACCATGATGGCGGAGTTCAAGTCTCCATACAACTTTTGGGCCGAAGCCATCAACACCGTGTGTCATGCATCCAATCGGCTCTACCTCCGCAAGGGCTTGAACAAGACTCCATATGAGATACTCACCGGTAACAAGCCCAACCTCAAGTACTTCCGGGTATTCGGGTGTAAGTGTTTCATTCTCAAGAAAGGTGTTTGGTTGTCTAAATTTGAGACTAGAGCTTATGAGGGCATATTTGTTGGTTATGCTACAAACTCTCATGCTTACTGTGTCCTCAATAAATCCACGGTACTTATTGAGGAGACGTGTAACGTGGAGTTTGATGAGAATAACGGCTCCCATGTGGAGCAAAGTGGCACTTGTGATGTAGGTGATGAAATTCCTCCTCAAGCCATAAGAAGAATGGGTGTTGGTTTCATCCTACCCATTGAGGAACCCCTTGTGGCCCAAGGAGAAGGACAATGCTCCACTCAAGTGGAGCCATCACCAACCCAAGGCCCACACGCTTCCGAAGAACAAAGTGAAGGCCCTCAACCTCATGAACAAGACCAAGGGCAAGATCATACTCAAGACGGTATTGACACATCAAGTGATGCCCAAGGTCAAGTTCTCTCCCCCGACCAAGTTCAAGATCAAGAACAAGTTCATGACGGTGCTCAAGATGATCAAGTAACCGCTCCTCAACTCACCACCGTGGAGGAATTAGAGCATCGTGCCGCCAAGGTTGCTTCCAAGCTCTCCACCAAGGATCATCTCATGACGAATGTGCTTGGAAGCTTAAGAAAGGGGGTAAGCACTCGTAGACAATTAGCAAATTATTGTGAGCATCACGCGTTTGTCTCCTGTGTGGAACCCCACAAGGTCTATGAGGTGCTAGAAGATCCGGATTGGCTCAATGCCATGCACGAAGAACTCAACAACTTCGAGCGCAACAAAGTGTGGAGATTGGTCCCATTAATGAATTGGTTTACGTCCAACAACCCCCCGGGTTCGAGGATCCCTACTTTCCCGATCATGTGTATCAACTCGATAAGGCACTCTATGGCCTTAAACAAGCCCCACGTGCGTGGTATGACCACCTTACCGAGTTGTTACAAGACCGTGGTTTTGAAGTTGGGCTAATCGACCCCACTCTTTTTACTAAGAAGGTCAAAGGGGAGTTGTTTGTGTGCCAATTATATGTTGATGATATTATCTTTGGTTCTGCTAACAAAGCTTTCAATGAGGAATTTGCCGCTCTCATGACCTCAAAGTTCGAGATGTCCTCCATGGGAGAGTTGAAGTTCTTTCTAGGGTTCGAAGTGAAGCAAAGAAGAGAAGGAACCTTCATCAATCAATCCAAATACACTCAAGACATGCTCAAGAGATTCAAGCTAAGTGACGTCAAGCCAGCCTCCACTCCAATGCCCACCAAGTGCCAACTTGACTTAGATCCCAATGGTAAAGTGGTGGATCAAAAGGTATATCGTTCCATGATTGGATCCTTGCTTTACCTTTGTGCATCTAGACTAGACATCATGTTGAGTGTGGGAATTTGTGCATGGTTTCAAGACGCACCTAAGGAAAGTCACTTTGTGGCGGTCAAACGAATCTTTCGATATTTGGCTCATACCCCAAACTTTGGCTTATGGTACCCAAGAGGATCAAACTTCAAGCTTGTAGGGTACTCGGACTCCGATTGGGCGGGAGACAAAGTGGATAGGAAGTCCACTTCCGGAGCGTGCCAATTCCTTGGTTGCTCTTTGGTAAGTTGGTCTTCCAAAAAGCAAAGCTGTGTGTCTCTCTCGTCCACTGAGGCGGAGTATGTTGCCGCCGGTAGTTGTTGTGCACAAGTTCTATGGATGAGGCAAACTTTAAAGGATTACAGTGTCACTTGTGACAAAGTGCCTCTTTGGTGTGACAATGAAAGTGCCATCAAGATTTCTCTCAACCTAGTGCAACACTTCAAGACGAAGCATATTGAGATTCGGTATCACTTCATCCGGGATCACATTAGGCGAGGAGAGATCGAGCTCAACTATGTCAACACTCATGACAACCTTGCCGATATTTTCACGAAGCCCTTGGATGAAGCAAGATTTCGCGAGTTAAGGCATGAGCTAAATATCATTAATTTGAGCAATGTGGCTTGAACCCGTGCACACGCTACCACGCTCAATTTGTTGTCTAGTTTAGGTGTAGGCATGGACATAGGGGGAGTGTTGTTCTCTCAATGAACTCTCCCTCCCCCATTATGCATAAATTGATCAAGTCTTTCACTTTAGCCATTGTTGATGGCACTTGTGCTTCAAAGACGAGTTTTGGTCATGGGCCCAAGGTTAAAATCTTCGCGGTGCCATACCTTTTGACTCAAACATAGGTGGCCTCGGCCACCGCCCTCTTTTGCAGAGGTGTGTCTTGGTCGTTTGCTGGTGTGTTTTCTCTTGCCGTTTTTGTCATTTCGTCGAGCTAAAGCCGTGTTTGTTTAGTTGCCGTGGCGTGCTGGGCAGTACTACCGCTGGTGGTGCGCGGTACTACCGCTCTTAAGCGGTACTACCGCCCCCCAGCACGGTACTACCGCTGGGGGACGAGAACAGGGGGTTAAGTCGGGGCAGGGGGAGGTTTCTTCTCCCCCATACCCATTCACTTCGCCCCTCTTTTCTCTTCCTCTCTCTCCAGCCTCCACTCACCGCGGGAGGGCTCCGGCGGATCTCCGACTCCGGGGCGTCCCTCTCCATTTCCTTTGGTGGAGTCGTTCCCCACCTCGTCCTCTTGCCATGGATGCTGGTATTGCCCCTGTTCCTTCTTTCGTTTTGTCTCTTTTTCAGTTCTTGTTTCTTAGGGGCAATGGTGGTTGCATCTCTAGATTTTTAGCTAAATCTAGGCTTGAGTTGGTTGGAGAAGGCAACTAGACTATCTCGATTAGAGTTTGGTAGGATCATTTTTGAATTTGGTAGGCCGGTAGTGCTGGATCTGACCACGGTAGTAGGAACCCGCTGTTTCACCGCCTCGTGCTATAAGAAACTGCTGTTTCTCCACCTCAAGCAGTACTACCGCTCTCTTTGGAGCGGTACTACCGCTTGACCTAGAGCGGTATTACCGCTCCCTTTGGGGCGGTACTACCGCTTGGGGCGGTACTACCGCGGGCAGGTCACGGTACTACCGCTGAATGCCAATTTTCATCATTTTCCTGCCTTACCTTGATCTTTTTGTTGTGTTTGTTGGCTTATGCTCGTTCTTTCTGGTTGTTTTGCGTGTTCTTATGTTTGGCTCCAGGTGATGACCTTTCCGAGCAGCAAGGTCGCCGTATCAACCCCGGGCGTGCCACATCAAAACGCTACCGCACCTCAGAGCCAGCCGGTGGTTCCTCGAGCACCCAACCGCCTCCAGCAAGTGCATCTGCAAGTGTTCCTCCACCTCCTCAGCAATCGAAGTGAGCCGCCAACAAGCCAAAAGGGAAGACTGTGACTGAGATGACCAACAAGGAGTTTTGGGAGAAGCGTCGCCGCAACCCCTATGCGGTGGACCAAGAACCCACTTTGGTCAACCGCCCGTTCTGGAACCGTTTTCAGTTTGCCATCTACTTTGATGTGATCAAGGCCAAGAATAATCTTTTTGTTGATGTTCGCTCCATTGACACTGATGCTATGGAGAAGGACCCGGAGTACTTTGGCGAAGCTCTTCAGATGTGCACTCAGCTGAACATTCTCAGGATCATGCAATTCAACAAAGATTTCGATGCGGATTTGGTGGCTCAATTCTATGCCACCGTCCATCTTGGGACGGATGTCGACAGGACTCTGACATGGATGACCAATGGCAAGCTGCTTTCTATCAAGTGGAAGGCTTTCATGGAGTTACTTGATGTGGTGGATACCGGGCTTGAGACTCCTGTCGGGTTCCGCCCTCACCGCAATGCTACGTCCACCCACAAGCAAGCCCTTTGGCCCTACTGCATTGTGAAGGTTCACCCAGTAACTAAGAAGAAGACCTACGAGCTGTCTCCATATCTGGACATTCTTCATCGCATATTCCGTGAGACTCTCTTCCCTCGGATCGGGAATCTGGATATGGTCCACTCTTACCTCGTGGACATGCTCCTTTTCTATCAGCATGAGAAGGAAGTAAGCACTGGAGAGAGCCTGGATATCTCTCATGTCATGTGGTCTGAACTTCTATCTGCCATGTCTGAGCACAAGTGTCCTATCTATGGTCCATTCATCATGAGGCTCATTGAGAGGGCCTGGGCACAGACCTATCCCAGAGTGCTGCTAGAGACTGGAGACTTGGTTTATCATGAGATCAAGCGTCTGAAGAAGAAGGACAACTGGACAGCGCCTCACACAGGGGGTCCATCTGCTACTGCTGCCACAGAGGGTCCGTCTGCTGCTGCTGCCATGGGGACCGAGGGTGAGGCTGCTACTGATGCTCATGAGGAGAACTTTGGCCCCTCTAGTGTAGAACTGTCGTGGGCACAGAAGCTTAAGCGCAAGATGAAGAAGCTTTTCTGCATGGAGTCTCATGGTCAGTACATGACTCATGTGGCGGAGAAGCATGCCAGGATGCGCCACAAGGAGCTCATGCGTCAGATGGGAGCAACAGTTGCCAGTGGGTCTGAGGGTCAGATCACTGAAGAGGAGGACTGGATTCATCAGAATTGCCACTGGACCGACTCCGATGCCGAGCAGTTCTCGACCCACGATGAAGATGCAGAGATGTGATGTTCGAGATCTTCCTCCTCCCATCACTTGGAGTCGTAGTGTCACTCTATGCCCTTTTTGGTGTCTCGCTGCCAAAGGGGGAGAGAGTGTAGGGATTTGCTTCTTGTGTCGTGCTTTGAGTCGTCTTGTGGTTTCTTGTGTGTTCTCTCGGTGTCCTTCTTTGGTTTGGTTTGGTGTGAGGCCTAAGCTCTATACATATGGTGTGAGACATATGCTCCCTATTGCTACCTTATTACTTATGTCATTTCAGAGTACTGTAGTTTATTGTGAGATGCATGCTTGTCCTGTTTATTCACTTCTCTCATATATCTTGTGCTTAGTATTGTTGGACTATAAAATGTAGGGGGAGTGTTGATCCGAATGTGTGTGTCGTGCCATCTCTTGGTGCACACATTCTGGGGGAGCCCGTCTATATTTTGTAGTTCTTAGCTTTCTTCGTTTTATTTCTTTTCCTTGCGCAAATCCCTAGTTGTCATCAATCCACCAAAAAGGGGGAGATTGTTACGACATATCTCTCCCAAGGTAGTTTTGGTGATTGATGACAACATGTTTGCGGACTAATCTTGTGCTTTGAATAATTCACAGATTCTCCCCTGGCACGAGACGCCTTCTTCCCCTCGGAGTGTATTTCAAGACAGTGTAGCTCTTTCGTTTCTTTCTCGGTGGACTAGTTGTGTAGAGGGCACCGTACTATCAAGAGGGGGTCCTCTGGGGTTTTGCATGGGTGGAATCATCACATACACATCAGCTTCTCACCCTCCGACCATTTCCTTTCCATTGAAGAGATCTCTCCTCTCTTCCTTGTCCTGTCTGGGTCAAAGCGGTAGTACCGCGCAACCAGCGGTAGTACCGCTGAGGAGCCACAAGCGGCAGTACCGCTCCGCAGCGGTAGTACCGCCTGTGGCTCCACAGCAGTAGTACCGCTGGGGGCCTGGCACCTCCGCCTTGTCCTCAGCATCTTTGAGAGATTTCTTCTCTCTCTCTCGCGCCCCAGCGGTAGTACCGCACTGCCTGCGGTACTACGGCCGAAGGGTCACAAGCGGCAGTATCGCTCCACAGCGGTACTACCGCCCTTGACCCCACTGTCTTAGTACCGATGGGCAGTCTGGCTCCTACCGCCTTGATTCGAGAGGTCTTTTTCTCGTGTCGGGTTTTGCGGCACTAGTCACGGTTGTAGTGGCGGTAGTACCGTTCCAGGAGCGGTAGTACCGCCCTACCACCGCGGTAGTACCGCATTTGGGTCCGTTCCCTACTGGTCTCCTCAGCGCGGCAGTACCGCTGGTTGGCACGGCAGTACCGTTGTCCTGGCGGTAGTACCGCCCCCTCTCAGTGGTAGTACCGCCCTGTGCGGGGCTAGTTGGTGGGGGGCAACGGGATTTTTGCCCCCAATATAAAAGGGAGTCCCCTTCTTCCTTCTCACCTACCTCTTCCTCCCCCAAGCTCCATTTATTGCTCAAGCTCCATTAAATACTCCAAGCTCCATTTTCGCCCGATCTATCTCTCTACCCAATCAAACTTGTTGATTGGCTTGGGAGTGGTTGAGAAGGCCCTGATCTACACTTCCACCAAGGGATTTTCGATTCCCCCACTCATCCCTAGCGGATCTTGTTACTCTTGGGTGTTTGAGAACCCTAGACGGTTGAGGTCACCTCGGAGCCATATTCCATTGTGGTGAAGCTTCGTGGTCTTGTTGGGAGCCTCCGATTAAGTTGTGGAGATTGCCCCAACCTTGTTTGTAAAGGTTCGGTCGCCGCCTTCAAGGGCACCAATAGTGGAATCACGGCATCTCGCATTGTGTGAGGGCGTGAGGAGAATACGGTGGCCCTAGTGGCTTCTTGGGGAGCATTGTGCCTCCACACCGCTCCAATGGAGACGTACTTCCCCTCAAAAGGAAGGAACTTCCGTAACACATCCTCGTCTTCACCGGGTCCACTCTTGGTTATCTCTTACCTTTACTTGTGCAAGCTCTTTAGTGTTTCTTCCCTTGCTTGCTTGTATGCTTGTTGTTATTTCATCATATAGGTTGCTCACCTAGTTGCACATCTAGACGACCTACTTTGATGCAAAGTTTAGTTTGGTAAAGAAAAGATAAAAATTTGGTAGTTGCCTATTCACCTCCCCCCTCTAGTCAACCATATCGATCCTTTCAGTAGTACTCAGACATTCTGAGCACATGCTCACTAGTTGAGCTATTCTCCTCTTTCTTGTAGGCAAAGTGCTTGTCAAAGGTCTCATACCTTTCGACATGGGCATGAGTCTAAAATACTAATTTCAATTCTTAGAACATCTCATATGCTCCGGGGCATTCAAAACGTCTTTGAAGCCCCAATTCTAAGCCGTAAAGCATGGTGCACTAAACTATCAAGTAGTCATCATATTGAGCTCGCCAAACGTTCATAGCGTCTGCATCTGCTCCTGCAATCGGTCTGTCACCTAGCGGTGCATCAAGGACATAATTCTTCTATGCAGCAAATGAGGATAATCCTCAGATCACGGATCCAATCCGCATCATTCCTACTAACATCTTTCAACTTAGTTTTTCTCTAGGAACATATCAAAATAAACGGGGAGCTACATCGCGAGCTATTGATCTACAACATAGTTATGCAAATACTATCAGGACTAAGTTCATGATAAATTAAAGTTCATGTAATCATATTTAAGAACTCCCACTTAGATAGACATCCCTCTAATCATCTAAGTGATCACATGATCCAAATCAACTAAACCATAACCGATCATCACGTGAAATGGAGTAGTTTTCAATGGTGAACACCACTATGTCGATCATATCTACTATATGATTCACGCTCGACCTTTCGGTCTTAGTGTTCCGAGGCCATATCTGCATATGCTAGGCTCGTCAAGTTTAACCCGAGTATTCTGCGTGTGCAAAAAATGGCTTGCACCCGTTGTATAAGAACGTTGAGCTTATCACACCCGATCATCACGTGGTGTCTCGGCACGACGATGTTTTGCAATGGTGCATACTCATGGAGAACACTTGTACCTTGAATTTTTTAGTGAGAGATCATCTTATAATGCTACCGTCAATCAAAGCAGAATAAGATGCATAAAGGATAAACATCACATGCAATCAATATAAGTGATATGATATGGCCATCATCATCTTGTGCCTTTGATCTCCATCTCCAAAGCTCCGTCATGATCACCATCGTCACCAGCGCGACACCTTGATCTCCATCGTACCATCGTTGTCGTCTCGCCAACTATTGCTTCTATGACTACCGCTACCGCTTAGTGATAAAGTAAAGCAATTACATGGCGATTGCATTTCATACAATAAAGCGACAACCATATGGCTCCTGCCAGTTGCCGATAACTCCGTCACAAAACATGATCATCTCATACAATAAAATATAGCATCATGCCTTGACCATATCACATCACAACATGCCCTGCAAAAACAAGTTAGACGTCCTCTACTTTGTTGTTGCAAGTTTTACGTGGCTGCTACGGGCTGAGCAAGAACGTTCTTACCTATGCATCAAAACCACAACGATAGTTCGTCAATTTAATGCTATTTTAACCTTCAACAAGGACCGGGCGTAGACACACTCAGTTCAACTAAAGTTGGAGAAACTGACACCCGCCAACCACCTGTGTGCAAAGCACGTCGGTAGAACCAGTCTCGCGTAAGCGTACGCGTAATGTAGGTCCGGGCCGCTTCATCCAACAATACCGCCGAACTAAAGTATGACATGCTGGTAAGCAGTATGACTTGTATCGCCCACAACTCACTTGTGTTCTACTTGTGCATATAACATCTACGCATAAACCTGGCTCGGATGCCACTGTTGGGGAACGTAGTAATTTCAAAAAAAATTCCTACGCACACGCAAGATCATGGTGATGCATATCAATGAGAGGGGAGAGTATGTCTACGTACCCTCTTAGACCGAAAGCGGAAGTGTTTATCAACGCGGTTGATGTAGTCGTACACCTTCACGATCCGTCCCGATCAAGTACCGAACGTACAGCTCCTCTGCGTTCAGCACATGTTCAGCTCGATGACGTCCTCGCCTTCTTGATCCAGCAAGAGGGGCGAAGTAGTAGATGAGTTCCGGCAGCACGACGGCGTGGTGACGGTGTTGGTGAAGAACAATCTCCGCAGGGCTTCAACTAAGCACTACGAAAACTATTATGGAGGATAAACTAGAGGGGACGGGGTTGCCGGCACACGGCTTGGTGTTTCTTGATGTGTCTTGGGTGCTAGCCCTACCCCTCTATTTATATGTTGAGCCTTGGGGTCGAAACTTGGAGTAAAAGCCTCCACAAAGTCGGTTTCACCCGAAAGGCAAGAGTCCTTCTTGGACTCCAGGGCTAGACGCCAAGGATCTTTATCGGTCGAATCGCATAACAACATACGTTTTTCCCTTTGTCATCGGTATGTTACTTGCCCGAGATTCGATCATCGGTATCTCAATACCTAGTTCTATCTCATTACCAGCAAGTCTCTTTACTCGTTCCGTAATGCAACATCCCGCAACTAACTCATTAGTTACATTGCTTGCAAGGCTTATAGTGATGTGCATTACCGAGAGGGCCTAGAGATACCTCTCCGACAATTGGAGTGACAAATCCTAATCTTGATCTATGCCAACTCAACAAGTACCATCAAAGACACCTATAGAGCACCTTTATAATCATCTAGTTACGTTGTGACATTTGGTAGCACACAAAGTGTTCCTCTGGTAATCGGGAGTTGCATAATCTCATAGTCATAGGAACATGTATAAGTCATGAAGAAAGCAATAGCAGTAAACTAAAATGATCAAGTGCTAAGCTAACGGAATGGGTCAAGTCAATCACATCATTCTCCTAATGATGTGATCCCGTTTATCAAATGACAACTCATGTCTATGGTTAGGAAACATAACCATCTTTGATCAACGAGTTAGTCAAGTAAAGGCATACTAGTGACACTCTGTTTGTCTATGTATTCACACATATATTAAGTTTCCAGTTAATACAATTCTAGCATGAATAATAAACATTTATCATGATATAAGGAAATATAAATAACATTATTATTGCCTCTAGGGCATATTTCCTTCAAACATGCCCTACAAAACCAAGTTAGACGTCCTCTACTTTGTTGTTGCAGGTTTTACGTGGCTTCTAGCAAGAACCGATCTTACCTACGCATCAAAAACCACAACGCGGTATAGTGATTGCTTTTTGATCTTCAGAAAGAACCCTGTTCATTGAATCCGATTCAACTAAAGTTGGAGAAATAGACACCCACTAGCCACCTGTGTGCGAAGCACGTCGGTAGAACCAGTCTCGCGTAAGCGTACGCGTAATGTCAGTCTGAGCTGCTTCATCCAACAATACCGATGGCAAGTTATATATATATATACATAAACACTATTCTGATCATGGGATCAGAATAATATTCTGATCACAACATGAACTTCCCGAGTAACGCGCCTGACCTTCCCCGAGTACTAGGTTGAATTTCAGCTAAAGGTGTCCAAATGGGGCTTGCGATATACCGTTGGATAGCTATTGACATCAGTATCATGACCCAAGTTAAATTTTTGGCAAAATGTAAGCGGTTTAAGAGCAGTTTTGAAAACCGTTTTTTCTTCATAAAAAACATGAATCGTATTTTCAATCGCATTTTAAACCGTTTATCGGAATGAGGCAAATAATATGGTGTTGGAAAGCTTCTGCAAAACCACTCCTTCCACATGTTGAAAGTTTTCTCTAATTCCGTACGGTTAAAGAGTAATTCGGAAAATCGTAGAATTTCGCAAACGGAACACCCGAGTTTGTATTTTCGATGCCATTTCTAAACGGCTAATCCAATTGAGGCAAATAATATGGCGTTGGAAAGCTTATGAAAATGCGCTACTTTTTCATGTTAAAAGTGTTTTCTAATTTTGAACGGTTTAAAAGTAATTTAGAAAACGGTACAAGTTCCACCGAGTTCGTATTTTCGAGCTAATTTTTTTACCGTACGTCCAAATGCAGCAAATGATATGGTGTTGGAAAGCTTGAAGAAATGCGAAACTTTTTTGTATATATTGTTTCTCCTAATTCATTACGGTTTTATGTTAGTTTTGAAAATGGCTAAAAGCGTATTTTCGCCGTAATTTCTGCAAACTTTATCGGAATGGGGCAAATAATATACCGCTGAAAAGCTATGGAAAATTCGAAACTTTTTCATGCTGATGGTTTTCTCTGAATCCTGGCCATTTTCAAGTAATTTCGAAAACGGCGAGATCATGCATTCTGCCTTTATCGCGGAACAGATTCTTCAAGTATGCACCACGTGAAGAACTTGAACTTCTCAGCGTGTGTGCTTGAACTTCACTCTGTTTTTCACGTGTTTTTTTTTCTCGTAGATCTCCATCCATTGCAAGTAGCTCTCCATCCATTCACCGGAATTGAGCAGGTGATATACCAATGGAAAGCTGCTGTAAACACGCAAGTTTCTCGTGTTGATCATCTTTTCATACTCGTGACAATTTTAAAAGTTTTTCATCTAAAATTCATTCAATGTAGTAGCCGAACTTCCTACTGTTTTCATGTTGAACTTCTGTGACGTATTTTTGTTTGTAATTTTCTCATCCATTCATTAGTGTTACACAAATAATATTCCTTTTGTACAAACGTCTCTCACAATATATTTTTAACTTTCTCTGACCGAGGACTTGAACTTACACAAATGATATTCCTGTCGTTTTGAGGTAATTTAGAAAATGGCGAGATCATGATTTATGCGTTCATCGCCAACAAAAATGCACTGTGTGAAGTAGTTGAACTTCTGGGGCATGTTTGTTTGAACTTCACTCTGTTTTTGACGTGTTGTTTTTTGACGTGTTGCTTTTTGCACAGTGTGAAGTAGTTGAACTTCTGGGGCATGTCTGTTTGAACTTCACTCTGTTTCACTTTATTGTATTTTTCTTATATGAAATACACACCATGTAGCACGTGAACTTCCGGTTGTTATCACTTTGAAACTCTCTCTGGTTTGAGAGAATTATTTTAAAACACAAAAAACTACAATTTTTATGTATTTTGGACATCTAAATACATGGTGAACCTCTCTCACAAGAATTTTTTGAACTTTTCCTCGCCGAGCACTTGAACTTCTAGCAACCATTTTTTCGTTTATGAGTTGTTTTTAAAAGTGTAAAAAATGGCATTGTGTTTTTAATTTTTTGAACATGTAAATCCTAGGTTTTAATAAACTCCGAACTTCTGTGTCATTTCAATTTGAACTTCACCTTTTTATATTTTGATTAAAGAATTGTATTAGATTTTTATACGAAAAAAATCAAGCATGAAAATACAAGGTGAACCTCTCTCGCAAGGATTTTTGAACCTCCCCGAACAAAGCACTTGAACTTCTTTCAACAAACATTTTATGCTTTTATTTTTCTATACTTTTATTCTCACCTGAAATGCATTCCTTGCACTAGTTGAACTTCTCATTGTTTTCACCTTGAACTTCTGTCACATATTTTTGTTCAAACTCTCTCACAAGAATTCTTAGACTTACTCGGGTCGAGCACTTGAACTTCTAGCAACAAATTTTTTGGACTTTTCCTTTTTATTCTTTTTTCTCTCATACGAAATGCACACCACACAGTAAATGAACTTCTGACAGTTATCAAACCGAACTTCTCTCTATTTCACTTTCGTAACAGAAAATGTCTGAGTTTTTTATAGACATCGGACCTCTCTAACTTTTTTATTTTAATTTCTTTGTGTATTTTTTAGAAATGTGAAAATTGGAGTTTTGTTAGAAACACCGAACTTCTTTGTTTTTTTGAACTGAACATATTGGTTTTATTCAATAGTAATCAATTTTTTTTTTGAGTTTTTTAATAAATATCAAACTGCTATGCTTTTTCTAATTTGAACTTCTTTGTTACTTTGAATTGAACTTATTGGTTTATTCTTTAGTAACCGAAAAATGTGAGTTTTCAAATATAATATGAAACTACTTCATTTTTTTAATTTGAACTTCCTTGTTTCATTTCTTTTAGTAACAAAAAAAATCTAGGTTTCTAATAAACATTAAACCACTCATCTATTTTAATTTTAACTTATGTTTTTTAATTAAAAAATCCATCAAATCCATGGGAATTGTTTGAACTTTTTTGTTTTGTCATTTTCTTTGAGCTCTCCATTTTTTAAATTTTGAACTTCCAGAGTTAAGACAAGTCCATTTATACATGAACTTCTCGACGATATGTCCCTGGCCGGCTCAAGTTTTATGAATTCTTATATATACAACCATAAAGGAAATGGAAATAGAAAAAATGTTGCATTCTTACGGAGACCACTAACACTTTTTGAGAGCACAATATTCCACTGTAATTTTTTGCAAAAAAATTCTGCAAAAAATGGCTTTTTTGTTGTTATCAACATCAAGTAGCATAACTTGAATTTTTTTCTGATGGAATTATACTAATAGAACTATTGCGGGTTTTCTTGTTGAACTGCTACTGAATGATGGCACAACATGATTTCTTGTGTGCTCTCATGTATGCACGCAACACATGAAGCATCAACCTCCATATACATGAACTTCTATCATGTGTATTTCTGAACTTTTTTGGGTTCTATGTATAATGAAGTTTCTAGTGTCACCACACCACAGAGAGCACTGATTGAAGGTGAAATCTTCAAGAAAAAACTGATTAGTGCTCTCGTCGGCCATAAATGTCTCTATCTCTATTCACGAAACACAAGGCTTGATACAAGGACACAAGAACAATTAACACTCCACGGCATCGATGCTTTTTGGAAATATAAACTTGGAAGAAAACCGACTTGTGAAACTGAAACCAGCGGGCATTTTTGTTATTTTATTTTGGTCTTCCATTGTAACATATTTTTAGCTTGTGAATTTTGCATACAAACATTTTATTTTATAAGATATTTGAACTTCAATTTTTTGTATGTATGGATTTCTGATTTATTCAAAAAATAAAGGAAACGCATACCCATAGCACAAGCACATCGAACGCATGCACACACAGACGACCATCTTGTAAAAGAAATGGGTGGGACACACTATGGGCTCCCAGGGATTACTAAATTGGTTCCATTTATATATATATCTCAAAATGAGGGTAAGTGGCGTTTTTTCTTCTCTGTTGGTAGTAGCAAGACTTCACACATTTAACCAAACATGCTAGTTATTAAAGAAAAATCCCATGCATGCGTAGGGAGCAGTGTGTACATAGCGCTGCCGGCGTGCTAGCCATGTGTACGCAAACTATAAATTAAACAACAACTGCATAACATTGGCAGTTAGTCCAAAATGACCAAATAAAACATGTTAGTTCAAAACGATCACAAAGAACTGAAGAAAACTTCTGCCATTTTCTTATATGAACTTCGACCCAAGAACACACAATAAATCTCGACCTTGCTGAAACAAACTGCTTTTAACACACGGCATAGTCAGCCACATTGTGTGAAATAATCTACATTATTTACACACAACAATCTAAAGTCGTTACTAGGTTGCAAGAAATACAATTACAAAGAGACCCAGATAATGGCTAAACAGATGGTCGGGTTTTTGCATCTGAAATACTACAGCAGTCACAAACACCATATCTGTACTCCCATCGTTTCATTTTGCTCTTCTCTAATATGCAATGAACTGCTGCCACAATCAGAAGAAATGGCACACCTCTATAGTTTTTTGCAAGGTGGAACCACCTTTTTTTGCTAACTAGTGGACTGCAGAAAATTTGCACAATGGACTGCATTTTCGTCCACTGTATTGGGCTACCGTGAAGAGCTGAGGCGTTGGACGGGCAGAGAGCCAGTGCTGCAACAGCGGCAGTTGTCGAGGGAGCAAACGGAGCGAGGTGGAGGGCCAACAATGATGACTGGAGCCAAGCCATGGTTGAAGGTCCTGAAGGCGGAGAGGTCAGGCGTTGGAGTCCGTAGTCGTCAGACGGATGGTGCCGGCCGGATCCAGGTCGCGGAGGAGCGGCTAGGACGATGCCGAATCATGGCGCTGGGCAGGGCGGGGGTATGGTTCAGGCATGGGGGTGGCGCGGGCCAGATCCAGCGACGGATGGTCCGGAATGGCCGAGCCTAGGCGGCGCGCGGGAGTGGGCATCGCCGGCGGGTGGATCGGCGTGCGGCGGCAGCTTTGCGCGGAAGCCCGTGACGGCGCCTGGGAAGAAGGCAGGGGAAGAGGGGGAGGTGGGGCGGGGAGGGGGAGCCGGGCGAGGGGTAGGGGCGGGGCGGGGGATGGCGCGCGAAGGTGGGGGTGCGCGGCGGCCGGCGGCGGCGAGGTCCGGGGAGTGGGCATGACGGCGGTTTGCGGGACTGTGTCGGGGAGTGGGGAGGTTGGGGAAGAGTTGGGGCCAGGGTGGTTTTTTTAATCGGGTTTTCAGATTTCGGGAGGACCTCCGCGCCTATATAGGAGCCCTGTGATCAGAATAGTTATTTTGATCCCAGGATCATAATAGTGCTACTCTCTCTCTCTATACACACACACATATACACACACACACACACATATATACCCACGCTCACAACTCCTTTGTGTTCTACTCGTGCATATAACATCTACGCATAGACCTGGCTCGGATGCCACTGTTGGGAAACGCAGTAATTTCAAAAAAAATCCTAGGCACACGCAAGATCTATCTAGGTGATGCATAGCAACGAGAGGGGAAGAGTGTTGTCCACGTACCCTCGTAGACCGTAAGAGGAAGCGTTATGACAACGCAGTTGATGTAGTCGTACGTCTTCACGATCCGACCGATCCTAGCACCGAAGGTACAGTACCTCCGCGCTTTGCATACGTTCAGCTCGGTGACGTCCAGCGAACTCTAGATCCAGCTGAGTGTCGAGGGATAGTTTCATCAGCACGACGGCGTGATGACGGTGATGATGAAGTTACCGGCGCAGGGCTTCGCCTAAGCACTGCAACGATATGACCGAGGTGGATTATGGTGGAGGGGGGCACCGCGCACGGCTAAACAATGTCAACTTGTGTGTTCTAGGGTGCCCCTGCCCCCGTATATAAAGGAGCAAGGGGGAGGCCGGCCGGCCCTTGGGGCGCCCAAGGAGAGGAGGAATCCTCCTCCTAGTAGGAGTAGGATTCATGCTTTCTTAGTCCTACGAGGAGGGGGAAGGAAGGAGTGGGAGAGGGGAAGGAAAAAAGGGGGTCGCCGCCCCCTCCTAGTCCAATTCGGACTCAAGGGGGAGGGGCCGCGTGGCCTGCCCCGGCAGCCCCTCTCTCTCTCCACTAAGGCCCATCTAGGCCCATTAGTTCCCCGAGGGGGGGGGGGGTTCCGGTAACCCTCCGGCACTCCGGTTTTACCCGAAACTACCTGGAACACTTCCGGTGTTCGAATATAGCCGTACAATATATCAATCTTTATGTCTCGACCATTTCGAGACTCCTTGTCATATCTGTGATCACATCCGGGACTCCAAACTACCTTCGGTACATCAAAACACATAAACTCATAATACCGATCGTCACCGAACGTTAAGCGTGCGGACCCTACGGGTTCGAGAACTATGTAGACATGACTGAGACTCATCTCCGGTCAATAACCAATAGCGGAACCTGGATGCTCATATTGGTTTCTACATATTCTACGAAGATCTTTATCGGTCAAACCGCATAACAACATACGTTGTTCCCTTTGTCATTGGTATGTTAATTGCCCGATTCGATCGTCGGTATCTCAATACCTAGTTCAATCTCGTTTCCGGCAAGTCTCTTTACTCGTTCCATAATGCTACATCCCGTAACTAACTCATTAGTTACATGGCCTGCAAGGCTTATAGTGATGTGCATTACCGGGAGGGCCTAGAGATACCTCTCCGATACACGTAGTGACAAATCCTAATCTTGATCTATGCCAACTCAACAAACACCATCGGAGACACCTGTAGAGCATCTTTATAGTCACCCGGTTATGTTGTGACGTTTGATAGCACACTAAGTGTTCCTCCGGTATTCGGGAGTTGCATAATCTCATAGTCATAGGAACATGTATAAGTTATGGAGAAAGCAATGGCAATAAACTAACTGATCATAGTGCTAAGCTAACGGATGGGTCAAGTCAATCACATCATTCTCTAATGATGTGATCCCATTAATCAAATGACAACTCATGTCAATGGTTAGGAAACTTAACCATCTTTGATTAACGAGCTAGTCAAGTAGAGGCATACTAGTGACACTCTGTTTGTCTATGTATTCACACATGTACTAAGTTTTTGGTTAATACAATTCTAGCATGAATAATAAACATTTATCATGATATAAGGAAATATAAATAACAAATTTTCTTATTGCCTCTAGGGCATATTTCCTTCAATCTCTCCACGTGCATTTCTCTAGATCTTGAACCACTCATCATACCTCTCAACGGCTTTGGAAAGTGATAGAAAAAGGCTTTTGTGCATCCGAAAGCGCCAGGGAAAGTACTTCTCTAGATAGGCTGTGTCGTGGTTTTGTCACGGCAGATGTCGTCGTGAAAGGACTTAGTCATGGAGCCATCGCTACGGGTTAGCTTAAAGGGGTTAAAGCGGACAAGGGACACAAGAGTTTATACTGGTTCGGCCCCTTACGGTGAAGGTGAAAGCCTAATCCAGTTGTGATGGAATTGCTAGGGTTTCGATGACCAGGGAGCGAATGCGCTTTGCCTGGCTCTCGAGTTATTGTGTGTTGTCCCTGAACCGCCGCCGGTTCGCCCCTTCATATACATAGGTCGACGCCCGTCGGTTTACAGAATCCCGAGGCCGGATCATAAACGTGTCCAGCTCGGTCTCTATTCCTTTTATCCTACAATACAAGCTATATATCAATGTCGGTTTATGTCTACAGGCCTTAACCTGCCTTTGGGCCTTGGGCCTCGATGAAGCGCCACCATCTTTGTCTCCATAGGCTTCAAATAAAGTAATCATCATGCGGATAATCCGGCCTCTCCTGGCCGGTTTATGTCCAGCAGTAATATCCCCAACATTAGGCCCCGGATTGATTTGAACTTGTTCATGTCAATCTTAAACACTTAGAAAAATTCCTCCCTTTGCACCTTCGCATAAATCTTGTAAACCGCCGTGACGTCATCCTCCAGATTTGTAGTAAACCGCCGTGACGTCACCTCTTCATTAAAGCCGAAGATACCCTTTATTAATGAGCATCCAACAATCAAGGTGACAACCTTGTTATATATCCATTTTTTGGGCTCCTCGATTCCCGCGCCTGTCACTTATCTCTTTGCCTTATAAATAGGGCTGAAGATCCCTTTCCTTTTCCTCCCGTTGCCTCTTCATCTCTTCTTCCACCTCGCGATGCCTCTGCACCCGAGCGCCACCGCCGTCGTCGAGCTTCGCCTCTACCTCACCGTCGGCCGCTGCATCAACCTGATCGCACCAGAAAAACGTGGCGCACCTCCGCTGCTTCAACAACTTCGGTAAGTCTTTCCCTCTTTCCTCTGTAGATCCACTTAGGGTTCACACGGGTTCATAGAGTTCTTCTCTTGTTCTTCATCAGTCCATAGATAGCAGACCTCAACCTTGATGCGTTCCGTGCAGTAGCTATAATAGTCTTTATCTTGGCTATCAAACCAAGCCTTATATGCAAAAAAACAGATCTGGACTTTTGTGAACTACTCCAGGACCAACCTTTTTAGGTCTAAATCTTTTTCTTTTCCTGACTTGTGGTAGATCCAAAATGCCAATGTGATCTTGTGAAACCTGTTTTTCCTCACTTAGTCATTTTTGCCTTAGATCTGTACCTTCCTTATCTGTGTAGGCGGTTTATCCTTGTAGAAAATAATCTGTCATATGCCATTAGTCCCCTTGTAAACCACTCGTCGCTTTACCATTTATAATTGCATCAGCCTCCAGTTTAACAATTTTACATGCTTGAATTCCTTTTTCTTAACCTATTGCGCTTTATGCCTTGTCAATCATGAATCGTAAACCGGCAGTAATCTTTTCCAGCTCTTCACTTGCAATGGCTAAACAGTTCTATGCCTGTAACTGGGTCCCTTCCCGGGTTACTGAGGAGCAACTGGATGGATGCGTCAAAATTGGCACTTTACCGAAACAGAGTGAAATTCAGTGGCGAGTCCCCGGTCCAGAAAACCCTCCTACCCCCAGAGATGGCGAAGTAGTAGTGTTTGTTGATCACATGAGTCATGGCTTTAAACCACCTGGGTCCAAGTTCTTCCGTGATGTGCTTGCCAATTTCCAGATCCATCCTCAAGACATTGGACCGAACTCTGTGTCCAATGTTTGCGACTTCCAAGTATTTTGTGAAGCATACCTTCAAGAGGAGCCAACTGTTGAGCTATTTCGGGACTTTTTCTATTTGAACCGCCATACTTAGTTTGCAGACGGGCCCAATACCGAACTGGGTGGTGTTTCAATTCAGAAGAGAAAAGATGTCAGTTTCCCTCATGCCAAACTCCATAGTCATCCTAAAGACTGGAACCAGACTTGGTTTTATTGTAAAGATACCTCCCCTGATGATGAGAATCCTCTGCCGGGTTACCGTCCTCACCGGCTTACGAACACACATCCAATTCCGCAACGGTTGACTACCAAAGAGCGGGCTACATATGCTCCACATCTCTCTAAGCTCAGGGCCTTTATGGCCAATGGTCTAACATGAGTTGATTTTGTTCGCTGCTGGATTTCATGGAGTATATTGCCTTTAAGCCGTCGCTCTGGTTTAATGTGCGAGTATACCAGTGACCCAAAAGACTCTCAACGTCATATTGATATTCAGGTGACAGAAGCTGAAGTTACTGAAGCTGTGAAGAAGATACTGAATGAATTGGAGGCTGTCTATAGCAGGACCGAGTTAAGTCCCTACTACACTTTGAATAAACCGCCAACTGTAAGCATTGTCTCATCCCTGCTTGTACTTAACATCTTTAACTGTGTAATCTCTTATAACTTTTGTCGATTCTCTTAACAGGGCGATGACCCATTTTGGAAGAACAAGCCTCAAGAAAAACCGGTGAAGACCCCTCGACCTAAGATGAAGGTGGTCAAGAGGCCTGCCAAGAAGAAGGCGGTTGAATCCACCGGGCTGAACCTCGACGAAGACCTTGATAATCCGGACTCAGAGGTAGAACTTGACTCTCTTGGTTCGCTTTTCATACACCTCATTGACAATGATTATTAGCAGGATGATGCTGAAGGCAGCCAAGCTGACGACGTAGAGGTAATTACTCTTTCCTCCGGTTCAGGCACTCCGTCAACACAGAAAATCCGTCAAACAATCCAGAAAATAAAATTTTCTCACCCTCTTGCTCACTTGGACCCAAAATTTCTTTTGAAGAAGCAGCAGCACGAAGCTCGCCGCACAACTTGGCACAGCGGCCAAGTAGTCACTTCGGCCGGTTTACTAAACACTCCGGTTCAGAAACGTCGACCTGAGGTCTCACCCACTTCTAACACCTCTTATCCCAAGGCGGGTTATTTCTGACAACCTCTTAATCCGTCTGATTCAAATTATCAGGGAACACCTCATTCATCATCTGGCGAGTCGACGGCCACACAATTCCCTCCTCCTAAGACAGTTGCTGGGTAAGTATTTTAACTCAATCTCTTGACGCTTTATACTTGCATGTTATATTAACCCTTGCATCTTTTTCCTTTCAGATCCAAGGCTAGACGTAGCAAGAAGGCTTGGGCGAATAAACCATCTGACGACCATGTGGTTGTTGAACTGGAGCAAACTACAGAACCGGAAGGTCCAAATGCTGACGCCATGTTTGATGAACCGCCCCCTCAAGATCATGATTTTGATGAACAAGTAGAAGTTGAAACAGCAGACCATGCTAATAATCGACGAGCCCGGTCCGTACTGATGATGGACCGTCTAGTCCGGTTAAGGCTGCTGATATCCCATCAACTCCAGTGAAGACTACCGGTGACAAGGAAGATGATGTTATTATCACTGGTGTTGGCCACACTTCCCCTGACAACCCTGTCGCATTATCAAAACATAGTGCCAAGGAGGAATGTTCCGCTATGGGAAAAGGCAAATGGAGCACTGATTTATCAAGCTATGCTCACCTCAACGCCCAGGAACTCCATTCTGGTTTTTTAAACCGTCTGTACACAAACCGTGACTACGAAGCCGGTTTAGTGAACCTGATGAAGGAGCGTTATGAGGTAATTACATAACCTTTTCTCTTTTAAGTCCAATTGTAAATACTAACTCTAGTAGCCCCCAAGGGCCGATTTATGATGGCAATCAAAAACTGGGACTTTGTAATATCTCAACTCGGCATACTTATCCTCCAAGGGTCGGTTGATCCTTTAAAAATGAACTGGTACTTTAGCATTGTAATCCTATAACTTTCGCCTGTGTAGTCCCCAAGGGCCGGTTTATCTTTCCAAGGTGAACCGGGACTTTAACCACTGTTACTTTGAGCAGATGTACATTAGCCCCCAAGTGCCAAGAATAATGCTTGCATTACACTGGGGACTTGAATTTTTTTTCTATAACGAAGCGAATAGGCATTAGCCCCCAAGTGCAAAGTGCATAACTTGTTATGTGCTTGGTACTTCAAATATATATGGCCCACTGATGATATGTCTTTCCTTTATAGGCTGAGATGAGCAAAAAGGACGCCCAAACCGCTGATCTTCAAGAGAACATTAAATCTCAGCAAGCGGAGGCTTCTAAAGCCAAGGAGGAACTGACCAATGTCTTAGCAGCCATGGAGAAGCTGAAGGAGACCTTTAAGAAGGAACGGGAGGATTGGGACACAGAGAAAGCCGCTTTAGCAAAGAGAGCCGAAGACTCAGAAGTAGTCCTTAAACCGGTGGTCGAAGAACTGACCGGTTTAAAGTGGCAAATAAACGCTATGACCTCTGCTGTATTTGGCAAGCATCCTCATCTGATGTTTTTCAGTTCATTTTATCTCATCAGTTACCGGTTTACTGATGCTTGCAATGTCACAGGGACCCGTATTACCCATCTGGGCTCTGACATGCGTGTGAAGCTGAAGGTTGCCTATACTTTAATAGAGCATGTATATTTCGGAGCCCAACGGGCTATTTGCACCGCTGCTCACAACATGCCTCCTCCAACGTTAATAAAAGAAACCATTGAGAAACTGTCAATGTTGCCTGCCTGGTTGGATGAACTTAAAAGATCAGCTGCAAGGTCAGGCGCGCTGACTGCGCTAATCCGGGCCAAGGCAGGGATTCCAGATCTTGAACCGTTTGATATTGGCAAAGGCTATCCTGGCGTGAAGGAAGACGGTTCAGATTTTAAAAATGATGATCTCCGAAGGCTGACAAGGGAAATGCGACCTTTAGCGAGCAAATTGGTGGAAGAAACAGATCTGTCTCATTATCAGCTGGTTTACGATGCTGATCAGAAAAGATATCCTGCGCCAACACATGATGTAGAAGATCTTGTTCCGCCAATTCGTAAGCACACTTATGCCCCTGACATTGATCCTTCCAACCTTATAAGTGAAGAAGCCGTGTTCCAAGCCTTAACTGGAATCGATTGGGCAACCATTGATTTCCAGCCACTGGGTAGGGAGGAGGAAGATGCACCGGCGCAAGATGATCCCCAATCTTCAAGCCGTCCTGGTGATGAATCGTAAACCGGGGGCCGGTTTAGCCTGTGGTAGCCTACCACTCTTGCTGAAACAATTATTCTGTGTGGGCAGGAAAACACCTTGTAATAGGCTAGTTCAAACACTTGTCTGCTATGCCGTCAAGCATACTTATTTTGTCTGATACTGATAACTCGCCATGATTTTGGGATCTATTATATGCATAATCCACAGTGGCTATATTTTAACTTGTTCCTGCATACAAGAGATTGAAAGTGTCCTGGTAGTTTACCGCTGGACGGGTCATGATGCCCAAATATATAGCCTAGGTGTAGAGCCAAGGCTGTATTTAAAAACAAGCCAGATATAAAGTAGATGATACCTGTTACCTCGTTGGTTGACCAATGGTTGTTATAATAAGGGTGATAACACCAATCTGGAGTATTGGTGACTCCTTACATGTTTGTCGGTTGACGATAAAACTGTACCGGGTTATGATAAACACCGGTTTTATCCATATAATACTGGTGACTTGTAGTCAAAACCAGACCAGATCAATAAGCGCCGGTTTATAGCTGATCATGTACTGATAACTTAGCGTTGTAAGCCACGCCGGGTTTTAATAAATGCCGGTTTATCAGAAAATATTTATGAATCTTATCAAAAGAGAAAAAACTTTGCAAAAAACACAAGAAGAGTATGCAAGGCTTTTCATGGGCTGCCAGGCCACTAAGTTAAACCATTTTTCAAAGCCTTTTAAGATGGACCTCAATCTTTAACCAATCATCGTTTTAACTTTGACAAGTTCAGGTTCTACAAGATTGACTTGTCAAACGTTTGACGGGTCATACTAGGTTTACCTGGACAGAGTGGCTTACTTAAAGAGGCAGGATAACCCCGGGTTTTAGGTGAATACACCTGGCTTCCAAGCCTGGCTTGATAGCCTATTGCAAGGGTGCAAACTCTTTGTTCTTTGAGAAGCAAAGAGCCCCCAAGCAACATTTGAGCTGTGCTCGGTGGGTGCCTATGTTTGAGTTGTGCTGGTGAAACACTCTCTTTGGCCCCACATAATTTCCTTTTGGCCTTAAGCCTATCAAGAGGTGTAGCTATGGCGCGAATACAACCAAGCCCCCTAGTGATTTCCCTTTGGCCTTAAGCCGATCAAGAGGCGTAGCTAAGGTTCGGATACGACCAAGCCCCCTAGTGATTTCCTTTTATATGTGTGGCTTTATAAGCCGGATCAGCAGAACTCCGCTTTATGAACAGAAGCCCCCATGTAAACACACATGATGTAAGAACAACAAAGACCCCGCTTTAGCTGACGCTCCGGTTTATTATATTGATCATAATATATACATTGTCATAATTATGTACATAAAAAGAGCCTATGGCTCAAGTATAGTAAGGCCGAAGATGAGCTATATTCCACGGCCGCTGGGTCTCCTCCTCCGATTTACGTGAGTCTTTGTGCTCTCGAACATCGATAAGGTAGTATGAGCCATTGTGCAAATTTTTGCTGACCACAAAAGGCCCTTCACAAGGTGGGGATAACTTGTCCATATTAGTCTGATCCTGGATGAGCTGGAGCACCAGATCGCCTTCTTGAAAAGTTCTGGTTTTAACCCAGCGGCTGTGATAACGTCGTAGATCTTGTTGGTAAATCGCCGAACGTGCTGCCGCAAGATCACGCTCCTCATCTAACAGGTCCAGTGAGTCCTGACGTGCTTTCTCATTATCAGCTTCAACATAAGCCGCCACACGGGGGGAATCATGAGGATGTCACTAGGCAGAACTGCCTCTGCTCCGTAAAGCATGAAGAAAGGCGTGTAACCCGTAGATCTGTTCGGTGTGGTGTTGATACTCCATAACACGGAAGGTAACTCCTCCACCCAACAACCCGGCGTTCGCTTTAAAGGAACCATAAGCCGGGGTTTGATACCTCTCAAAATCTCTTGATTGGCCCTCTCTGCTTGACCATTAGATTGGGGGTGAGCCACTGATGACACGCCAAGCCGGATGTGCTCACGTTGACAAAATTCTTCCATAGCACCCTTGGACAGATTAGTACCATTATCAGTTATAATGCTGTGTGGAAAACCAAACCGGAATATCACTTTTTTGATGAATTGAACCGTCGTGGCCGCATCACACTTACTGACTAGCTCTGCTTCTACCCACCTGGTAAACTTATCAACCGCCACCAGTAGGTGGGTCTTCTTGTCCTTATACCTCTTAAAGGGTTCAACCATATCTAGCCCCCAAGTTGCAAACGGCCAAGTGATTGGAATCATTCTTAATTCTTGAGCCGGAACATGAGCACGGCGTGCAAACTTCTGACAACCGTCACACCTCTTTACCAAATCCTCAGCATTAGCATGATCCATCAACCAATAGAAGCCGTGACGAAAGGCCTTAGCCACCAAGGATTTTGAACCGGTGAGGGAGTCCTGGATTAGGGGGTCTCCGGACAGCCGGACTATATCCTTCGGCCGGACTATTGGACTATGAAGATACAAGATTGAAGACTCCGTCCCGTGTCCGGATGGGACTCTACTTGGCATGGAAGGCAAGCTAGGCAGTACGGATATGTATATCCTCTCCCTTGTAACCGACTGTGTGTAACCCTAGCCCCCTCTGATGTCTATATAAACCGGAGGGTTTTAGTCCGTAGGATAACATACAATCATACCATAGGCTAGCTTCTAGGGTTTAGCCTCTACGATCTCGTGGTAGATCAACTCTTTTAATACTCATATCATCAAGAACAATCAAGCAGGACGTAGGGTATTACCTCCATCAAGAGAGCCCGAACCTAGGTAAACATCGTGTCCCCTGCTTCCTGTTACCATCCACCTTAGACGCACAGTTCGGGACCCCCTACCCGAGATCCGCCGGTTTTGACACCGACATTGGTGCTTTCATTGAGAGTTCCACTGTGCCGTCGCCATAAGGTTTGATGGCTCCTTCGATCATCGGTAACGATGCAGTCCAGGGTGAGGTTTTCCTCTTCGGATAGATCTTTGTATTTGGTGGCTTCGCACTGCGGGCCAATTCGCTTGGCCATTTGGAGCAGGTCGAGAGCTATGCCCCTGGCCATCAGGTCAGATTCAGAAACTTGAACTACATGGCCGATATCTGCGGAGACTTGATCTTCGACGGATTCGAGCCCATGTCAGGTGCGCCTCACAGTCACGACGAGCTTGACATAACTCTGCCATAGGAAAGTATTCGGGAGATCACATCTACAACTACTCATGCTGTTAATCCAGAGCAAATCGTGCCATTCGAGAGCGGAGGGATAGACCCTGCCACGGAGGATGCGCTCTCAGCGGCGATAGAGCCAGACGCTGACTTCACCCCTTACGAGAGCCGTGTTGCCGAACCACTGGATTCACCCTTGATACGTCTCCGTCGTATCTACTTTTCCAAACACTTTTGCCCTTGTTTTGGACTCTAACTTGCATGATTTGAATGGAACTAACCCGCACTGACGCTGTTTTCAGCAGAATTACCATGGTGTTATTTATGTGCAGAAACAAACGTTCTCGAAATGACCTGAAACTTCACGGAGCAACTTTTTGGAAAATATAAAAAATACCTGCAAAAGATGAAGGCCAGGGGGTCCACCACCTGTCCACGAGGGTGGGGGGCGCGCCCCCTACCTCGTGGGCCCCCTGATGCCTCTCCGACTCCAACTCCAACTCCATATACTGTGTTTCGGGGAGAAAAAAATCAGAGAGAAGAATTCATCGCGTTTTACGATACGGAGCCGCTGCCAAGCCCTAAAACCTCTCGGGAGGGCTGATCTGGAGTCCATTCGGGGCTCCGGAGAGGGGAATCCGTCGCCATCGTCATCATCAACCATCCTCCATCTCCAATTTCATGATGCTCACTGCCGTGTGTGAGTAATTCCATCGTAGGCTTGCTGGACGGTGATGGGTTGGATGGGATCTATCATGTAATCAAGTTAGTTTTGTTAGGGTTTGATCCCTAGTATCCACTATGTTCTGAAATTGATGTTGCTATGACTTTGCTATGCTTAATGCTTGTCACTAGGGCCCGAGTGCCATGATTTTAGATCTGAACCTATTATGTTTTCATCAATATATGAGTGTTCTTGATCCTATCTTGCAAGTCTATAGTCACCTATTATGTGTTATGATCCGTTAACCCCGAAGTGAGAATAATCGGGATACTTACCGGTGATGACCGTAGTTTGAGGAGTTCATGTATTCACTATGTGTTAATGCTTTGTTCTGGTACTCTATTAAAAGCAGGCCTTAATATCCCTTAGTTTCCATAAGGACCCCGCTGCCACGGGAGGGTAGGACAAAAGATGTCATACAAGTTCTTTTCCATAAGCACGTATGACTATATTCGGAATACATGCCTACATTACATTGATGAACTGGAGCTAGTTCTGTGTCACCCTAGGTTATGACTGTTACATGATGAACCGCATCCGACATAATTCTCCATCACCGATCCATTTCCTACCAGCTTTCCATATATTGTTCTTCGCTTATTTACTTTTCCGTTGCTATTGCTATCATCACTACAAAATACCAAAAACATTACTTTTACTACTGTTACCTTTTGCTACCGTTACCACTATTATCATATTACCTTGCTACTAAACACTTTGCTACAGATATTAAGTTTCCAGGTGTGGTTGAATTGACAACTCAGCTGCTAATACTTAAGAATATTCTTTGGCTCCCCTTGTGTCGAATCAATAAATTTGGGTTGAATACTCTACCCTCGAAAAATGTTGCGATCCCCTATACTTGTGGGTTATCAAGACCATTTTCTGGCGCCATTGCCGGGGAGCATAGCTCTATTCTTTGAGTCACTTGGGATTTATATCTGCTTATCATTATGAAGAACTTGAAAGATCCAAGAACCAAGATTTATCCCTCAACTACGAGGGGAGGTAAGGAACTGCCATCTAGCTCTGCACTTGATTCACCTTCTGTTTTGAGTAAGCTTGCGACGCCTAAAACCGCTTCTGCTATTCGTTCTGATATGTCGCATGTTATTGATGATGCTACTTCTGCTATACATGATACTTATGATGAAACTACTTCTATGCTTTATACTACTGTGCCACTTGGTGATTTTCTCGATGAACAACTTGCTAGGGCTAGAGAGATTGAAAATATTGAATCTGATAATACTGATGAAAGTGATGATGAAGAATCACTTGTTATTCCTAAGGGTTATGTTTTTGATCAAGAAGCTTCTTTAGCTATTTTAGCTTGCAAAGATAGAAACGAACTTAAGAGGTTATTAGCTAAATGGAACAAGCAATCTCTAAATGCTAGAATGAAACCTGACCCTGCTTTTGCTACTTCACCTATCTGTGTTACTGATAAGGATTATGAATTCTCTGTTGATCCTGATATAATTACTTTGGTTGAATCTGATCCTTTTCATGGCTATGAATCTGAAACTATTGTGGCACATCTTACTAAATTAAATGATATAGCCACCCTGTTCACTAAAGATGAGAGAACTCGTTACTTTTATATCCTTAAAATATTTCCGTTCTCATTAAAGGGTGATGCTAAGATATGGTTTAATTCTATTGATCCTGGTTGTGTGCGTAGTCCCCAGGATATAATTTATTACTTCTCTGCTAAATATTTCCCTGCTCATAAGAAACAAGCTGCTTTAAGGGATATATATATATATATATAATTTTGTGCAAATTGAAGAAGAGAGTCTCCCACAAGCTTGGGGGAGGCTTCTCCAATTACTTAATGCTTTGCCTGATCATCCTCTTAAGAAAAATGAAATACTTGATATCTTTTATAATGGACTAACCGATGCTTCCAGAGACTACCTGGATAGTTGTGTTGGTTCTGTTTTCAAGGAAAGAACACCGGATGAAGCTGAAATTCTATTGAATAATATGTTGACAAATGAAAATAATTGGACACCTCCGGAGCCAATTCCTGAGCCTATTCCTAAACCAACTCCGAAGAAGAGGGGTATTCTATTTCTCAGTCCTGAAGATATGCAAGAGGCAAAGAAATCTATGAAAGAAAAAGGTATTAAAGCCGAAGATGTTAAGAATTTACCTCCTATTGAAGAAATACATGGTCTTAATTTACCGCCTGTTGAAGAAACATATGATCTTAATCCATTACCTAATGAAGAAACTCATGGTCTTGATAACCCAACACATGTAGTAAAGGTAAATTCTCTCTATAGATATGATAAAGCTGTAATCCCATTTACTATTGCTAGCCCATGCTTAGATGAGTTTGATAAATTTATGGCTAAGCAAGAAGATTTTAATGCTTATTTTGGTAGACAATTGAAATACAATTCAAATATGCTAGAACACTTGGGTGATTATATGGCTAATGTCAAAGGTGAACTTAAACTTATTAGTAAACATGCTTCTATGGTTACCACTCAAGTTGAACAAGTACTTAAAGCTCAAAATGATTTGTCAATGAATTGAATAGTAAGGATAATGATAGTGCTATTAGAGTTATGACTAGAGGTGGTAGAATGACTCAGGAACCTTTGTATCCTGAAGGCCACCCTAAGAGAATTGAGCAAGATTCTCAGAGAAATAACATAGATGCACCTAGTCCTTCTAAAAGGAAGAAAAAGAAAAATGATAGGACTTTGCATGCTTCTAGTGAACCTATTACTGAAACACCTGAGAATCCCAATCATATTTCTATTTCTGATGCTGAAACACAATCTGGTAATGAACCTGAAACTAGTGATAAGGTAATGATAATGTTCATGATGATGCTCAACCTAGTAATGATAATGATATAGAAATTGAATCTACTGTTGATCTTGATAACCCACAATCAAAGAATCAACATTATGATAAGAAAGACTTTGTTGCTAGGAAACATGGTAAAGAAAGAGAACCATGGGTTTAGAAACACATGCCTTTCCTCCCAAACCATCCAAGAAAAAGGATGATGAGGATTTTGAGTGCTTTGCTGAAATGATTAGACCTATCTTTTTGCGTATGCGATTAACTGATATGCTCAAAATGAATCCTTATGCTAAGTATATGAAAGATATTGTTACAAATAAAAGAAAGATACCGGAAGCTGAAATTTCCACCATGCTTGCTAGTTATACTTTTAAGGGTGGAATACCAAAGAAACTTGGAGATCCAGGAGTACCCACTATACCATGCTCTATTAAAAGAAACTATGTTAAAACTGCTTTATGTGATTTTGTAGTCGGTGTTAGTGTTATGCCTCTCTCTTTATATCGTAGACTTGATTTGAATAAGTTGACACCTACTGAAATATCTTTGCAAATGGCTGATAAATCAACTGCTATACCTGTCGGTATTTGTGAGGATGTGCCTGTTGTAGTTGCAAACGTTACTATTTTAACAGACTTTGTTATTCTTGATATTCCCGAGGACGATAGTATGTCTATTATTCTTGGAAGACCCTTTTTGAATACTGCAGGGACTGTTATTGATTTCACTAAAGGCAATGTCACTTTTCATGTTAATGGTAATGAGCATACGGTACACTTTTCAAGGAAACAACCTCAAGTTCATAGTATCAACTCTATTGGAAAAATTCCATTGATTATATTTGGAGGTTTTGAATTTCCTCTTCCTATTGTCAAGAAGAAATATGATATTCTTATTATTGGGGTTGTGCATATCCCCGTTGAGGTAACATAGTGTTATTCGAAATTTCTTCGGTTCCATGTTATTCGGAATGAGTTCGTTAACAAGACTTGATCAACCTTGTTAGTGGATTCCTTTTGATGATCATGAGATGGATGAAATTAGAGAGCACAACCTTCTGTACCCCACTTTTACTTTCTATTATTTATATTAAATAAAATAAAAATAAATATTTTTCTGACTGTTATCTGATTATTTGTACAATATAAAAATACCCTGAAAATAAAGGCTCTCCAAATGCCCTGAAATTTAAATATGATTTTTCTAGAATATTTGAGAATATTTGGCACTGAGAACACAGCAGGGGGGTCAACCACCTGCCCACGAGGGTGGAGGGCGCGCCCTACCCCCCTGGGCGCGCCCCCTGCCTCGTGGGCCCATGGTGGCCCTCCTCCACTTATTCCTGCACCCACACACTTCTTCTTCCTCCCGCAAACACGAATATCCAGCTCAAGCATGAGTTCTAGCTCATCTTGCTGCCATTTTCGATCTCCTTGCTCAAAGCACCTCTCACAAAATTGCTTGGGGAGATTGTTCCTTGGTATCTGACTCCTCCATTGGTCCAATTAGTTTTTGTTCTAGTGATTTATTCATTGCAAATTTTTGTTGCTTAGGTGACCCTGTTCTTGAGCTTGCATGTCAAATTTATATGGTCAAAAGTAGTTTTGATGCATGATATAGGCTCTAGGCACTTGTAGGAGTAGTTGCTATCAATATTATTGAGTTTGGTTTACTTTTATTTTGAAGTTACTAAAAATTTCAGAATTTTTTAGAAAATGATGAGGAGATTGTTGAGGGGCTCATCGAGCCAAAGCTCGAAGGAAAAGGCACCGAAGCCTAAGTATAATCTGCCTCGCACCGCGGAGGTTCGGGCGTGTGAATGGCCTTCCGATGATTTCTTGAGAGCAGCCGGGATTTATGAAGATTTTCATGAATTGGCTAAGAATGCAGGCCTCACCGCTTTCCTCCACGACCAATGCGATTAGTATCTCTTACTCACAAATATCTTTGTGCAAAACTTTCATTTCCATTCTAGGAGCTCACCACCTACAGTGGAGTTTTATTTATATGATGAGCATAAGGAGATGTCACTTTATGATTTTTGTTGGGTTTGTTTAGTCCCTTTTGAGGGCAAGACAGAAGAACCACATCACGATGATGTGGAGGGGTTTATTCATACTATCACTGTAGGGGAAACAAGGAGGGTTTCCGATGCACGAATCACTAGCATATATTTTCCTGTTTTACGTTATTTTGCATTATTTGCTAGTTGTTGTTTAATTGGTCGCGGAAACCGTGGAAACCTTAGTATCCCTGATATTATTATTTTGCTCCACGGTTTATACGGTGATAACTCTGCTAGTATGGGCGGCATTATTGCTAAACGGTTAAGTCTAAACCGTACCAAGGGCCCCATCTTTGGAGGTATCAATGCTTAACGCCTAGCTGCACATTTTAACATACCTATTAGGCATTATGAGAAAGAAGAAAAAGTGCTGCCTCGTGTTTATCTAGATTATAAAGTATGGTGGCACATGATTTTATTGTTAAGAATAGGGAAGGAAAGCTTAAATACCAATTGTTCTTTAATAAACATCATCCTGAGACTATTACCCTGCCTGCACCTTCTTTGTTTGATTTATCTGCAGGCCAATACCTTGTTCCGTTAAAGGCTATTCACGCCTACCGGAACCCTGCACCAGCCATGGAGCCAGAGCCGGAACCACAAGTTGATCCTTCACGACAGTCTAATTATCAGTGGGATCCGGAGATGATTGTCAGCCAGTGGCAATCAGAGTATTCCTCTTCTTCATCTCAATACAACCCCAGCTACTACTATGGATATCCGCCAGGCTAGCCGTGGCCATAGACCAACTTAGGCCAAAAGCCTAAGCTTGGGGGAGTACGTATTTCTCACCGACATTACATTTATGTTCACACACTCATTGCCAGATGTCGGTGCTCATACTTTTTCATTGTATCACCCATGCTAGTTTATTTTCCTTTTATGCTTTGTTCTTGTGTGTTTAATAAACCTTAAGAAAACCAAAAAAATTAGCGGTAGCCTTCAATTAGTTTACTTTCCATGCTTGTAGTAATAATTAAAAATAAAACCCAAAAATATTTCCTGTTCTTCTTTTGCTTGTTGGGAGCTTTCCCGTGTAAATAGTTTTATTTATTTTCTTTCCTTTGGGGGTCGATAGGAGAGGACCATAATTAAATTGTTGAAGTGGCTCTTATATGCATAATTGTTGATCTGACAAAAGAGCCCATATTTCCTTGTCTTCTCCTGTTTATTGAATGCTTGCAGATTCCAGCTTAGTCCAATGCACGTGCACTATTATTATTCACATCGTTCGATCCTGCAAGTGAAAGGCAATTATGGTGATATATGATGGACTGACTGAGATAAGAAAAGCTGGTATGAACTCGACCTCTTTTGTTTTTGTAAATATGATTAGTTCATCGTTCCTGATTCAACCTATTATGAATAAACATGTTTGCAATGACAACTAGAGATCATAGTTTCTTGTCCCATGCTTGATTAGCTATGAGTTATAATGGTTTACCTTGCGTGCCAACATGCTATTGAAATGGTTATGATGTGGTATGATAGGGTGGTATCCTCCTCTGAATGATTTAAATGACTTGACTTGGCACATGTTCACACATGTAGTTGAAACAAAATCAACATAGCCTTCACGATATTTATGTTCATGGTGGATTATATCCTACTCATGCTTGCATTCGGTGTTGATTAATTTTAATGCATGTTCATGAGTGTCGTCGCTCTCTAGCTGGTCGCTTCCCAGTCTTTTGCTAGCCTTCACCTGTACTAAGAGGGAATACTGCTTGTGCATCCCATTCCTTAAACCCCAAAGTTATTCCACATGAGTCCACTATACCTACCTATATACGACATCTACCTGCCGTTCCAAGTAAATTTGTATGTGCCAAACTCTAAACCTTCAAATAAATATCCTGTTTTGTATGCTCGAATAGCTCATGTATCAACTAGGGTTGTCCGTATCTTCCATGTTAGGTGGGTTATTCTCAAGAGGAGTGGACTCCACTCCTCACTCACGAGATAAATGGCCGGTCACCGGGATGCCCAGTCCCATGCTTTATGCGAACTAAATCAAAATAATTGCAAACAAAACTCCCCATGGGACTCTTGTTAGTTGGAGGCACTCGTTGTTTCGAGCAAGCCATGGATTGATGCTTGTTGGTGGAAGGGGGAGTATAAACTTTACCATTCTGTTTGGGAACCGCCTATAATGTGTGTAGCATGGAAGATATCGCCATCTCTTGGTTGTTATGTTGACAATGAAAGTATACTGCTCAAAATATTGTTCATCTCTATTTCAAAACCGAGCTCTGGCACCTCTACAAATCCCTGCTTCCCTCTGCGAAGGGCTTATCTATTTACTTTTATGCTGAGTCATCATCCTCTTATTAAAAAGCACCAGTTGGAGAGCACCGCTATCATTTGCATTCATTACTGTTAGTTTACATTGAGTATGACTTGACTGGATCTCTTTTACCATGAATTACAATGTCTAGTCAGTCCTTGGTCTTTAAAGGTGCTCTGCATTTATGTTTTGCGGTCTCAGAAAGGGCTAGCGAGATACCACCTTGTTATATCATATTATGGTTGTTTTGAGAAAGTGTTGTCATCCGAGATCTATTATTATTGCTCGCTAGTTGATTATGCTATTGATATGAGTAAACTTGAGACCTAAGCATTATTGTGAATGTGGTTAGTTGTAATCTTTGCTGAAAACTTGAATGCTGGCTTTACATATTTACAACAGCAAGAGCAAACAGAGTTTGTAAAAGTTTTTCTTTATCACTTTCAGTTTGTCAACTGAATTGCTTGAGGACAAGCAAAGGTTTAAGCTTGGTGGAGTTGATACGTCTTCGTCGTATCTACTTTTCCAAACACTTTTGCCCTTGTTTTGGACTCTAACTTGCATGATTTGAATGGAACTAACCCAGACTGACGCTGATTTCAGCAGAATTACCATGGTGTTATTTATGTGCAGAAACAAACATTCTCGGAATGACCTGAAACTTCACGGAGCAACTTTTTGGAAAATATAAAAATACCTGCAAAAGATGAAGGCCAGGGGGGCCACCACCTGTCCATGAGGGTGGGGGCGCGCCTGCCCCCCTACCTCGTGGGCCCCCTGATGCCTCTCCGACTCCAACTCCAACTCCATATATTGTGTTTTAGGGAGAAATAAATCAGAGAGAAGAATTCATTGTTGGGGAACGTTGCAGAAAACAAAAATTTTCCTACTCGTTTCACCAAGATCATCTAGGAGTTCATCTAGCAACGAGTCATTGGATGCATCTACATACCTTTGTAGATCGCGCACGGAAGTGTTCAAAAGAACGGTGATGATGTAGTCGAACACGACGTGATCCAAATCACCGATGACCAAGCGCCGAACGGACGGCACCTCCGTGTTCAACACACGTACGGGACGGGAGACGTCTCCTCCTTCTTGATCCAGCAAGGGGGAAGGAGAGGTTGACGAAGATCCAGCAGCACGACGGCGTGGTGGTGGATGCAGGGCGTCACAGTAGCAGGGCTTCGCCTATACTACGAGGAAGAGAGACGTAACGGGGAGAGAGGGAGGCGCCAGGGGCTGGGGTATGAAGTCCCTCCTCTCCCCCACTATATATAGGGGTGCCATGGGGGGGCGCCGGCCCTAGTAGATGAGATCTACTAGGGGGGGGGCGGCCTAGGGTGGGGGGCTTGCCCCCCAAGCAAGGGGGCGCCCCCTCTAGGGTTTCCCCAACCCTAGCCGCATGGGCCCTTGGGGGGGTGGCGCCCCAGCCCACTATGGGCTGGGTTCCCTCCCACTTCAGCCCATGGCCCCCCCGGGATAGGTGGCCCCACCCGGTGGACCCCCGGGACCCTTCCGGTGGTCCCGGTACAATACCGGTGACCCCGAAACTTGTCCCGATGGCCGAAACAGCACTTCCTATATATAATTCTTTACCTCCGGACCATTCCGGAACTTCTCGTGACGTCCGGGATCTCATCCGGGACCCCGAACAATATTCAGGTTACTGCATATACATATCTTCACAACCCTAGCGTCACCGAACCTTAAGTGTGTAGACCCTACGGGTTCGGGAGACAAGCAGACATGACCGAGACGACTCTCCGGTCAATAACCAACAGCGGGATCTGGATACCCATGATGGCTCCCACATGCTCCACGATGATCTCATCGGATGAACCACGATGTCGAGGATTCAATCAACCCCGTATGCAATTCCCTTTGTCAATCGATATGTTACTTGCCCGAGATTCGATCGTCGGTATCCCAATACCTCGTTCAATCTCGTTATTGGCAAGTCACTTTACTCGTACCGTAATGCATGATCCCGTGACCAGACACTTGGTCACTTTGATCTCATTATGATGATGCATTACCGAGTGGGCCCAGTGATACCTCTCCGTCATACAGAGTGACAAATCCCAGTCTTGATCCATGTCACCCAACAGACACTTTCGGAGATACCCGTAGTCTACCTTTATAGTCACCCAGTTACGTTGTGACGTTTGGCATACCCAAAGCACTCCTACGGTATCCGGGAGTTACACGATCTCATGGTCTAAGGAAAAGATACTTGACATTGGAAAACTCTAGCAAACGAACTATACGATCTTGTGCTATGTTTAGGATTGGGTCTTGTCCATCACATCATTCTCCTAATGATGTGATCTCGTTATCAATGACATCCAATGTCCATAGTCAGGAAACCATGACTATCTGTTGATCAACGAGCTAGTCAACTAGAGGCTCACTAGGGACATGTTGGTGTCTGTTATTCACACATGTATTACGATTTCCGGATAACACAATTATAGCATGAATAAAGACAATTATCATGAACAAGGAAATATAATAATAATGCTTTTATTATTGCCTCTAGGGCATATTTCCAACAGTCTCCCACTTGCACTAGAGTCAATAATCTAGTTACATTGTGATGAATCGAACACCCATGGAATTCTGGTGTTGATCATGTTTTGTTCTAGGGAGAGGTTTAGTCAACGGATCTGCTACATTCAGGTCCGTATGTACTTTACAAATCTCTATGTCTCCATCTTGAACATTTTCACGAATGGAGTTGAAGCGACGCTTGATGTGCCTTGTCTTCTTGTGAAACCTGGGCTCCTTGGCAAGTGCAATAGCTCCAGTGTTGTCACAGAAAAGTTTGATTGGCCCCGACGCATTGGGTATGACTCCTAGGTCGGTGATGAACTCCTTCACCCATATTGCTTCATGTGCTGCCTCCGAGGCTGCCATGTATTCCGCTTCACATGTAGATCCCGCCACGACGCTTTGCTTGCAACTGCACCAGCTTACTGCCCCACCATTCAAAATATACACGTATCCGGTTTGTGACTTAGAGTCATCCAGATCTGTGTCGAAGCTAGCGTCGACGTAACCCTTTACGACGAGCTCTTCGTCACCTCCATAAACGAGAAACATTTCCTTAGTCCTTTTTCAGGTACTTCAGGATATTCTTGACCGCTGTCCAGTGTTCCTTGCCGGGATTACTTTGGTACCTTCCTACCAAACTTACGGCAAGGTTTACATCAGGTCTGGTACATAGCATGGCATACATAATAGACCCTATGGCCGAGGCATAGGGGATGACACTCATCTCTTCTATATCTTCTGCCGTGGTCGGACATTGAGCTGAACTCAATTTCACACCTTGTAATACAGGTAAGAACCCCTTCTTAGAATGATCCATATTGAACTTCTTCAATATCTTATCAAGGTATGTGCTTTGTGAAAGACCTATGAGGCGTCTCGATCTATCTCTATATATTTTGATGCCTAATATATAAGCAGCTTCTCCAAGGTCTTTCATTGAAAAACTCTTATTCAAGTAGGCCTTGATGCTGTCCAAGAGTTCTATATCATTTCCCATCAAAAGTATGTCATCTACATATAATATGAGAAATGCTACAGAGCTCCCACTCACTTTCTTGTAAACGCAGGCTTCTCCATAAGTCTGCGTAAACCCAAACGCTTTGATCATCTCATCAAAGTGAATGTTCCAACTCCGAGATGCTTGCACCAGCCCATAAATCGAGCGTTGGAGCTTGCACACCTTGTCAACATTCCTAGGATCGACAAAACCTTCCGGCTGCATCATATACGATTATTCCTTAAGGAAACCATTAAGGAATGCCGTTTTGACGTCCATTTGCCATATCTCATAATCGTAGAATGCGGCAATTGCTAACATGATTCAGACGGACTTTAGCTTCGCTACCGGTGAGAAAGTCTCATCGTAGTCAACCCCTTGAACTTGTCGATAACCCTTAGCGACAAGTCGAGCTTTATAGATGGTCACATTACCATCCGCGTCTGTCTTCTTCTTAAAGATCCATTTATTTTCTATGGCTCGCTGTTCAACGGGCAAGTCAGTAAAAGTCCATACTTCATTTTCATACATGGATCCTATCTCGGATTTCATGGCTTCTAGCCATTTGTTGGAATCCGGGCCCGCCATCGCTTCTTCATAGTTCGAAGGTTCACCGTTGTCTAACAACATGATTTCCAAGACAGGGTTGCCGTACCACTCTGGTGCGGAACGTGTCCTTGTGGACCTTCGAATTTCAGTAGGAGCTTGATCAGAAGTATCTTGATCATTATCATTAACTTCCTCTCTAGTCGGTGCTGGCACCTCAGGAACATTTTCTTGATTTGCGCCATTTTCCGGTTCAAGAGGTAATACTTCATAAAGCCCCACTTTCCTCCCACTTACTTCTTTCGAGAGAAACTCTTTCTCTAGAAAGGACCCATTCTTGGCAACAAAGATCTTGCCTTCGGATCTGAGGTAGAAGGTGTACCCAATAGTTTCTTTTGGGTATCCTATGAAGACGCATTTTTCCGACTTGGGTTCGAGCTTTTCAGGTTGAAGTTTCTTGACATAAGCATCGCATCCCCAAACTTTTAGAAACGACAGCTTAGGTTTCTTCCCAAACCATAATTCATACGGTGTCATCTTAACGGATTTCGACGGAGCCCTATTTAAAGTGAATGCGGCAGTCTCTAAAGCATAGCCCCAAAAAGATAGCGGTAAATCGGTAAGAGACATCATAGACCGCACCATATCCAATAGAGTGCGATTACGACGTTCGGACACACCGTTACGCTGAGGTGTTCCAGGCGGCGTGAGTTGTGAAACTATTCCACATTTTCTTAAGTGTGTGCCAAATTCGTGACTCAAGTATTCTCCTCCACGATCTGATCGTAGAAACTTGGTTTTCCTGTCACGTTGATTCTCAACCTCACTCTGAAATTCCTTGAACTTTTCAAAAGTTTCAGACCTGTGTTTCATTAAGTAGACATACCCATATCTACTCAAGTCATCAGTGAGGGTGAGAACATAACGATAGCCACCGCGAGCCTCAACACTCATTGGACCGCACACATCAGTATGTATGATTTCCAATAAGTTGGTTGCTCACTCCATTGTTCCTGAGAACGGAGTCTTGGTCATTTTACCCATAAGGCATGGTTCGCATGTGTCAAATGATTCATAATCAAGAGACTCCAAAAGTCCATCTGCATGGAGCTTCTTCATGCGTTTGACACCTAAGTGACCAAGGCGGCAGTGCCACAAGTATGTGGTACTATCATTATCAACTTTACATCTTTTGGTACTCACACTATGAATATGTGTAGCAATACGCTCGAGATTCATTAAGAATAAACCATTTACCATAGGAGCATGACCATAAAACATATCTCTCATATAAATGGAACAACCATTATTCTCAGATTTAAATGAGTAGCCATCTCGAATTAAACGAGATCCCGATACAATGTTCATGCTCAAAGCTGGCACTAAATAACAATTATTGAGGTTTAAAACTAATCCCGTAGGTAAATGTAGAGGCAGCGAGCCGACGGCGTTCACATCGACCTTGGAACCATTCCCGACGCGCATCGTCACCTCGTCCTTCACCAGTCTCCGTTTATTCCGCAGCTCCTGCTGTGAGTTACAAATATGAGCAATGGCACCGGTATCAAATACCCAGGAGTCACTACGAGTACTGGTAAGGTACACATCAATCACATGTATATCACATATACCTTTCGTTTTGCCGGCCTTCTTGTCTGCTAAGTATTTAGGGCAGTTCCGCTTCCAGTGACCGCTTCCCTTGCAATAAAAGCACTCAGTCTCGGGCTTGGGTCCATTCTTTGGCTTCTTCCCGGCAGCTTGCTTGCCGGGCGCGGCAACCTCCTTGCCGTCCTTCTTGAAGTTCTTTTTACCCTTGCCTTTCTTGAACTTAGTGGTTTTATTGACCATCAACACTTGATGTTCCTTCTTGACTTCTACCTCCGCTGATTTCAGCATTGAGAACAACTCAGGAATGGTCTTTTGCATCCCCTGCATGTTGAAGTTCATCACAAAGCTCTTGTAGCTTGGTGGAAGCGACTGGAGGATTCTGTCCATGACCGCATCATCCGGGAGATTAACTCCCAGCTGAGACAAGCGGTTATGTAACCCAGACATAGTGAGTATGTGCTCACTGACAGAACTATTTTCCTCCATCTTACAGCTGAAGAACTTATCAGAGACTTCATATCTCTCGATCCGGGCATGAGCTTGAAAAACCATTTTCAGCTCTTCGAACATCTCGTATGCTCCATGTCTCTCAAAACGTTTTTGGAGCCCCGGCTCTAAGCTGTAAAGCATGCCGCACTGAACGAGGGAGTAGTCGTCAACACGTGTCTGCCAAGCGTTCATAACGTCTTGGTTCTGTGGGACGGGAGCTTCACCTAGCGGTGCTTGTAGGACATAATCTTTCTTGGCAGCTATGAGGATGATCCTCAGGTTCCGGACCCAGCCGTATAGTTACTGCCATCGTCTTTCAGCTTGGTTTTCTCTAGGAACGCGTTGAAGTTGAGGACTACGTTGGCCATTTGATCTACAAGACATATTGCAAAGATTTTAGACTAAGTTCATGATAATTAAGTTCATCTAATCAAATTATTAATGAACTCCCACTTAGATTAGAAATCCCTCTAGTCATCTAAGTATTACATGATCCGAGTCAACTAGGCCGTGTCCGATCATCACGTGAGATGGACTAGCCAACGTCGGTGAACATCTTCATGTTGATCATATCTTCTATACGACTCATGCTCGACCTTTCGGTCTTCTGTGTTCCGAGGCCATGTCTGTACATGCTAGGCTCGTCAAGTTAACCCTAAGTGTTTTGCATGTGTTCCGAGGCCATGTCTGTACATGCTAGGCTCGTCAACACCCGTTGTATGTGAACGTAAGGATCCATCACACCCGATCATCACGGCATGCTTAGAAACGACGAACTGTAGCAACGGTGCACAGTTAGGGGAGAACACTTCTTGAAATTGTCATGAGGGATCATCTTATTTACTACCGTCATTCTAAGTAAACAAGATGCAAAACATGAAAAACATCACATGCAATCAAATAATAAACGTGACATGATATGGCCAATATCTCATAGCTCCTTTGATCTCCATCTTGGGGCTCCATGATCATCTTGTCACCGGCTTGACACCATGATCTCCATCATCATGATCTCCATCATCGTGTCTCCATGAAGTTGCTCGCCAACTATTACTTCTACTACTATGGCTAACGCGTTTAGCAATAAAGTAAAGTAATTTACATGGCGTTTCTCGATGACACGCAGGTCATATAAAAGAATAAAGACAACTCCTATGGCTCCTGCCGGTTGTCATACTCATCGACATGCAAGTCGTGATTCCTATTACAATAGTATGAACATCTCATACATCACATATACATCATTCATCATTCATCACAACTTTGGCCATATCATATCACAAACCACTTGCTGCAAAAACAAGTTAGACGTCCTCTAATTGTTGTTGCAAGTTTTACGTGGCTGATTTAGGGTTCTAGCAAGAACGTCTTCTTACCTACGTTTAAGCCACAACGTGATTTTTCAACTTCTATTTACCCTTCATAAGGACCCTGTTCATCGAATCCGCTCCAACTAAAGTGGGAGAGACAGACACCCGCCAGCCACCTTATGCAACTAGTGCATGTTAGTCGGTGGAACCGGTCTCACGTAAGCGTACGTGTAAGGTTGGTCTGGGCCGCTTCATCCCACAATACCGCTGAAGCAAGAAAAGACTAGTAATGGCAAGAAAGTTGACAAATCTACGCCCACAACTAATTGTGTTCTACTCGCGCAAGAAGAACTACGCAAAGACCTAGCTCATGATGCCACTGTTGGGGAACGTTGCAGAAAACAAAAAATTTCCTACTCGTTTCACCAAGATCATCTAGGAGTTCATCTAGCAACGAGTCATTGGATGCATCTACATACCTTTGTAGATCGCGCACGGAAGCGTTCAAAAGAACGGTGATGATGTAGTCGAACACGACGTGATCCAAATCACCGATGACCAAGCGCCGAACGGACGACACCTCCGCGTTCAACACACGTACGGGACGGGAGACGTCTCCTCCTTCTTGATCCAGCAAGGGGGAAGGAGAGGTTGATGAAGATCCAGCAGCACGACGGCGTGGTGGTGGATGCAGGGCGTCACAGTAGCAGGGCTTTGCCTATACTACGAGGAAGAGAGACGTAACGGGGAGAGAGGGAGGCGCCAGGGGCTGGGGTATGAAGTCCCTCCTCTCCCCCACTATATATAGGGGTGCCATGGGGGGGGCGCCGGCCCTAGTAGATGAGATCTACTAGGGGGGGGGGGGCGGCGGCCTAGGGTGGGGGGCTTGCCCCCCAAGCAAGGGGGCGCCCCCTCTAGGGTTTCCCCAACCCTAGCCGCATGGGCCCTTGGGGGGGGGGGTGGCGCCCCAGCCCACTATGGGCTGGGTTCCCTCCCACTTCAGCCCATGGGGCCCCCCGGGATAGGTGGCCCCACCCGGTGGAACCCCGGGACCCTTCCGGTGGTCCCGGTACAATACCGGTGACCCCGAAACTTGTCCCGATGGCCGAAACAACACTTCCTATATATAATTCTTTACCTCCGGACCATTCCGGAACTTCTCGTGACGTCCGGGATCTCATCCGGGACCCCAAACAATATTCGGGTTACTGCATATACATATCTTCACAACCCTAGCGTCACCGAACCTTAAGTGTGTAGACCCTACGGGTTCGGGAGACAAGCAGACATGACCGAGACGACTCTCCGGTCAATAACCAACAGCGGGATCTGGATACCCATGATGGCTCCCACATGCTCCACGATGATCTCATCGGATGAACCACGATGTCGAGGATTCAATCAACCCCGTATGCAATTCCCTTTGTCAATCGATATGTTACTTGCCCGAGATTCGATCGTCGGTATCCCAATACCTTGTTCAATCTCGTTACCGGCAAGTCACTTTACTCGTACCGTAATGCATGATCCCGTGACCAGACACTTGGCCACTTTGAGCTCATTATGATGATGCATTACCGAGTGGGCCCAGTGATACCTCTCCGTCATACGGAGTGACAAATCCCAGTCTTGATCCATGTCACCCAACAGACACTTTCGGAGATACCTGTAGTCTACCTTTATAGTCACCCAGTTACGTTGTGACGTTTGGCATACCCAAAGCACTCCTACGGTATCCGGGAGTTACACGATCTCATGGTCTAAGGAAAAGATACTTGACATTGGAAAACTCTAGCAAACGAACTATACGATCTTGTGCTATGTTTAGGATTGGGTTTTTTCCATCACATCATTCTCCTAATGATGTGATCTCGTTATCAATGACATCCAATGTCCATAGTCAGGAAACCATGACTATCTGTTGATCAACGAGCTAGTCAACTAGAGGCTCACTAGGGACATGTTGGTGTCTGTTATTCACACATGTATTATGATTTCCGGATAACACAATTATAGCATGAATAAAGACAATTATCATGAACAAGGAAATATAATAATAATGCTTTTATTATTGCCTCTAGGGCATATTTCCAACATTCATCGCGTTTTACGATACGAAGCCGCCGCCAAGCCCTAAAACCTCTCGGGAGGGCTGATCTGGAGTCTGTTCGGGGCTCCGGAGAGGGAAATCCATCGCCATCGTCATCATCAACCATCTTCCAACACCAATTTCATGATGCTAACTGCCGTGCGTGAGTAATTCCATCATAGGCTTGCTGGACGGTGATGGGTTGGATGGGATCTATCATGTAATCGAGTTAGTTTTGTTAGGGTTTGATCCCTAGTATCCACTATGTTCTGAAATTGATGTTGCTATGACTTTGCTATGCTTAATGCTTGTCACTAGGGCCCGAGTGCCATGATTTCAGATCTGAACCTATTATGTTTTCATCAATATATGAGTGTTCTTGATCCTATCTTGCAAGTCTATAGTCACCTATTATCTGTTATGATCCGTTAACCCCGAAGTGACAATAATCGGGATACTTACCGGTGATGACCGTAGTTTGAGGAGTTCATGTATTCACTATGTGTTAATGCTTTTTTGCGGTACTCTATTAAAAGGAGGCCTTAATATCCCTTAGTTTCCGTAAGGACCCCGCTGCCACGGGAGGGCAGGACAAAAGATGTCATACAAGTTCTTTTCCATAAGCACGTATGACTATATTCAGAATACATGCCTACATTACATTGATGAACTGGATCTAGTTCTGTGTCACCCTAGGTTATGACTGTTACATGATGAACCGCATCCGGCATAATTCTCCATCACCGATCCATTGCCTACGAGCTTTCCATATATTGTTCTTCGCTTATTTATTTTTCCGTTGCTATTGCTATCATCACTACAAAATACCAAAAACATTACTTTTACTACGGTTACCTTTTGCTACCGTTACCACTATTATCATATTACCTTGCTACTAAACACTTTGCTGCAGATATTAAGTTTCTAGGTGTGGTTGAATTGACAACTCAGCTGCTAATACTTGAGAATATTCTTTGGCTCCCCTTGTGTCGAATCAATAAATTTGGGTTGAATACTCTACCCTCGAAAACTGTTGCGATCCCCTATACTTGTGGGTTATCAACCCCCGACCACGGACTTCGAGCCGCTTATATCCATGCCCGTCGAACCCGACTGGGCGCCGATCATGGAGTTCACCTCCGCGGATATCTTTCAGCACTCGCCTTTCGATGATGTACTAAATTCATTAAGGTATCTCTCCCTGTCAGGAGAACCTTGGCCGAACTATGTTTGTCTTGAATGGGATGCGGACGACGACGAAATTCGCTGCCCACCCACCACCCACATGGTAGCCACTGTCGACGACTTAATCGACATGCTTAACTTCGACTCCAAAGACATCGACGGCATGAATGAAGATGCAGGAGATGAACAGGAACCAGCGCCCACAGGGCGCTGGACAACCACTTCATCACATGACATATACATGGTGGATACACACAAAGAGGGCAAATGGCGAAGAGACAGCGGAGGATGCCCCCTCCAAGCAACCTAAGTGCCGACGTCACCGGCGCCGCTCTAAGTCCCGCCATAGCAAAAATAGCGATAACAGCGCAAGAGGAAATAGCAGTCCAGTTGACTCTAGAAGAAACGATGACTGCGCCGCCCCGCTGGCAGAGCACGATCAAGACACAAACGACAAACACAGTGCGGATCCGGCGTCCGAACACGGCGACGCCAAGGATAAACCTCATCAAACCCCGTCTGGGGAGGAAAACAGTCCGGACGAATATGCACACATCATCCCGGAAACGCACTTGGAACAAGAGAACCTCCGCCAAAGGCTTATTGCCACAACGAGGAGCCTGAAGAACAGAAGCAAAGGCTTAAGGCCGCACAAGATACGCTCAATAGCAGGTGGAACAAAGTGCTCGACAATGAAACAAAGTATGGTAGAAGTTACCACACAAATAGCTATCCAAAGCGCAAGCTATTACCTGAATTCGATGATGAGGCCTTCGAGCCCACACAGCCGAAAAATGATACGGCCAACCGGCCGGATCCACCACCTTGTGACCGCGATAGAGCGGCTAACAAAGTTGCACATAAGTCAACACACGATCTACGTGAGAACTTGCGCCAAAAATCCGGTGCGACCAGATCCATCTATGGATCTAGGAAGCGCGCTCCGGCACAAAATCAAACCGAATACTACAACCGTCCGAACACCATGGCATATCCCAATAGAGGGGTGCCGCACACCCCTTATGTTTCACTGATGAGGTGCTGGATCATGAATTCCGAGAAGGATTCAAACCAGTGAACATAGAGGTGTACGACGGGACCACAGACCCTGGAGTCTGGATCGAGGACTTTATCCTCCACATTCATATGGCTTGCAGAGACGATCTCCATGCCATTAAATACTTGCCCCTCAAGCTTAAAGGGCCAGCTCGGCACTGGCTGAAAAGCCTCCCGAAAACTCAATTGGAAGTTGGGAGGAGCTCGAGGACGCTTTTCGGGCTAATTTTCAAGGGACTTATGTCCGACCTCCGGATGCAGACGATTTAAGTCATATAATCCAACAGTCCGGAGAGTCCGCCCGAAAGCTTTGGAATAGGTTCCTCACCAAGAAGAACCAAATCGTCAATTGTCCGGATGCCGAAGCCTTAGCAGCTTTTAAACACAGTGTCCGAGACGAATGGCTCGCCAGACACCTCGGCCAAGAAAACCGAGAACAATGGCAGCCCTAACAAGCCTCATGACCCGCTTTTGCGCGGGCGAAGACAGCTGGTTGGCCCGTAGCAGCACCAGCGACCCAAGCACATCCGAAGTCAGGGATGGCAATGGAAAAACACGACGCAAGAAAAACAAGCGTCGAAATAAAGAAGGTAGCCCAGACAATACGGTGGTAAACGCCGGATTTAGGGGCTCTCGACCTGGTCAGCGGAAAAAGCCTTTCAAAGGCAGCAGAGAAGGACCATCCGACCTAAACAAGATTCTTGACAAGCTCTGTCAGATTCACGGCACCCCGACAAACCTGCAAATCACACCAACAGAGAATGTTGGGTGTTCAAGCAGGCCGGTAAGCTAAATGCCGTACACAAAGGGGAAGAGACACCAAGCAAAGACGAGGATGAACCTCGCCAGCAAAGCACCGGAGGACAGAAAAAGTTCCCACCAGAGGTCAAAACGGTAAATGTGATCCATGTGACGAAGAGGAGAAGCAAGAATGCACTCCGAGATACACGCGCCATAGAGCCCGTCACCCCTAGGCTCAACCCCTGGTTGGCCTGCCCAATCACTTTTGATCATAGGGATCACGCGACAAGTATCCGGCACGATGGACTGGCGGCCTTGGTGTTAGACCCAATAATAAACGGGTACCATTTCACACGAGTCCTCATGGACGGCGCCAGTGATCTAAATCTGATATATCAGGACACTGTCTGCAAAATGGGGATAGACCCGACACAAATAGGCCACAATAATACTACCTTCAAGGGAGTAATACCAGGCCAAGAGGCGTGCTGTATGGGCTCTCTACTGCTAGAGGTTGTATTCGGTTCTCCCGATAACTTCCGAAGCGAAAGGTTAACTTTCCACGTCGCTCCATTCTGAAGTGGTTATCAAGCACTACTCGGAAGAACGGCTTTCGCTCGTTTTAATGCAATACCGCATTATGCTTTTCTCAAGCTTAAGAAGCCTGGTCCACATGGCATCATCATAGTTAGCGGAAATACCAGACATTTTTTACGTGCGGAAGAGGATGCGGCAGCTTTAACAGCCGCGAACAAGACGGCCTCACCAACCAGGAAAAATGACAGGTCGTCAAGACCACGGACACGGTTAGATGAGTCCGGCGCTCCACCACATATACATGAGATTGGTTTAATGATCAAACCCTCACAGATGATACCAGGGGCTTCCCGCGTGTAATCAGGGCCAGCCCGGTTCAACTTGACTTCTCTTGAATTTTGATAGTTCATTAATAATAACCAATTCTTCCTTTTTTTGGCACGACAACTTTCACCTAAATTCTTTCCTTTTACATATGACAATCGTGCTACACCCGTCTAGGACATGGCACAACGGAGACACAGGCGCATACATGCAGCAGGGACCCGCCCAAAGGTTTCTTTTTAGATTAAGGCCCTGCGTCAACCTTTTTTACTGTCTCTTGTTGCTCACATCCTCCGGATACTCCACACAACCGAGAAGGATGCTGACGTTATTGGCATGTGGCCACGTTAGGATATTGCACGTACCTGGACATATGGGGTTTATTATTAAGGGCATTGTTTAGCCCGGTATATGTTATAAAGACCGAACACCTTCGGGAGTGTTCGGCGTCGCGAGTTTGGCCGTATATGCATCAGCTCCGAATCATGTCTTTGGTCAAATGTTGGGTTTGCCCGGCTCCCACGTTTTGGTACCTTACGTTCTGTTATATCGGCTAAGGTAGCACTGGGAGAACTACTGCGATTGTGCCCTGGTTCGTCCGGATGAGCACCTCATTAGAGAAAGCCGAAAACTGACTGTCATGATATAGCGAGAGACTGGTCAACCACTCGCTGACTCAGCGGAATCTTCGGGATTCCTCCGCATTAACGAAGGGCCGTTTTCCGGTCATGTACGTACGCGCCCCGTATTTGGACGAGCGTAGAAGTACCAGGGGCTATATAGTAGCCCCGCCGTCAAACTCCTATGGCTAAGTGAAAGTGTTAAAGCAATATAGTCCAATTGCCTCGTTCACTGTGCTACCACCTCCTCAATGGACCAAGACGTTGGATCAAGTGTGGATTCGCGTTTTCTGCGAACACCCCTGCATTATATGCGTGGGGGCGGAAGCCGACGACTGCAAACTTTCAGGTTATATACATATATACATAAACGGCCGCACAGGAGGCATCATAGTACTTTCGGGCAAAAGTATAAATACAGCCTTGACAACTCAATAAAACATTGTTTTCACAATGGAAGTACATGTCACTAGAACATAATATTCTTCGAGCACTAAGCCTCTATCGAACGAGCGCCTTCAAGAACTTCTTCAAAGTAGTGCTCGACAGCCACTCGGCCTACAGCCGAACCCTGTGTCGCAACAGTGGTGGCCTCCATCTCCACCCAGTATGTCTTGACACGGGCAAAGGCCATCCGCGCACCCTCTATGCACGCCGATCTCTTCATAGCATTGATGCGTGGCACAGCACCAAGGAATTGTTGCACTAAACTAAAATAGTTATTCGGCCTTGGCCCTCTCGGCCATAGATGATCCACAACGGACCTCATGGCAAGTCCGGACAACCTATGGAGATCGGCCCACTCGGCCATTCTCTCATTCAATAGCTGCGGACGGACTGGAGCATGAAACTGTGACCAGAACAGCTTTTCCACTTCGTGATCTTTCTGATCCTTGAAGTACTTGGCCGCATCAGCAGCACTTGTAGCCAAATCCACGTAGGCGTCCGCAGAACTCCATAGTCGGTCAAGAGGAGCATACTTCGGATCTCCGAATTTAGTCTGTAATAAGAAGGGCTTCCTAGACACGATATCTGCAGCTTGATGCAGCTTCTCCTTCGTCGCTCTAATTTTGGAGCGGGCTTCCTTGGCAGCTACCAGGGCCTTCTCCAGGTCCGTCGCCCTCGCTCGGCTTTCTTCTTCAAGAAGCTGGTAATGGTCAGTGGCATCTTTTAACTCTACAGCCATTTCGGCCATTCTTTCCTTGCTCTCGCAATGCGCAGCCTGTTCGGCCCTCAACTCTTCGGCCGCCTTTAGAGCGGCCGCATTGCTACTCCTTGCTTGTTCCTTGGCTCGGGCAAGCTCCGCCCGAAGGGCCTCCACGGTGGCAGCTCCATCTGCAGTCACAACATATTTAAGATACTGGCATCATGCTCCTCTTATTATGTGACGATCACCAGAGAAATCACTTACCCCATGCCTCGTCAAGTCGCTAGTTGACAAGCACAATATCGGCATCGGCCGCATCAAGTTGCTGCTTTAGCTCGGTAAACCCATCAGTTCGGCTAGCCACTGGAGCCTCAGCCAGCTGCCTGCACATAAAGGCAGTCGGGTTATTACCTGGGAATATGATCCTCGGGTTGCCGCCGTTCTCGATGACAACCAGAGTCTCAGGGGCTACTATCTACGTAGGGAACACCTAACGTGTGTGGTACTATCAAAAACATACACTATTTCACGTACCTCAAAGCCTTTTAGTAGACTCATAAAGGCTTCGTGCAATCCGTTTTAGAGGATGAAATACTTTCAATTACCGTACCCATCAGCGTACGATGCGCTTCCGAGACAGCCGCTTACCCCAGAAGATCCTTCAGTGTGTACAACCGCACATTGTGCAGTTTCGGACTCTTGCTGCCGCTCTCCTTAGGAGCCGGATATTGGGGATTCTGGGTAGCCAAAGGGTTATCCTCTGGCCTTGGCGGATCCGGAGATACCCTCCGCGACGACACTTCAGGGTCGCCCGCCTCATAAGGCGGGGTGTCAGGGGGAGGCGTTTCGCTCTCCATCATTTCCGGAAGAAGATCCCCCGAAGATGAACTCTGTCGAGAAGGGCTACGATCCGGACTACAATTTATAAGCATCGGTTATTGTCTTCGGAAGTAAGGTAGGACATTTTCACTATTAAGTACTTTTTGATTACTTACAGCTCGGTAGAGGGTTGATCCCCGCGCGGACATTGTGTGGCATACCCTCCGAGGCAGGATCCTCTGGCGAGGATTTCTTCTCCCGTTTGGAAACCTTAGTTTCCGGATCTTCAGAGGTAGTCCTCTTCCTTCACCGGGGAGAGAGAATGTTAGATTCTTCCCCCTGGTTATCCTCCCTCGCGGAGGCTCTCATCCCCTCGGTTGGGACGAGTAGCGAGTGAGGCCCGCTGTCGGCCTCTTTATTCCCCCCTTCATCTTCCTTTGAGGGCACTTGATAAGACGCCGACTCGAGCATTTTGTCCAGTACCGGATTGTCCAAGCCTCCAGGAAGGGGGGGGGGGGCGGACACCTGATCATCTTCGCCTTTGTTATCCAGTACTGGTCAAAGAGCGACTTTTTAGAATGATGTCATGATAAATAAAAGGACAGTGTGTTCGGCCATGGGATTACTTACTTGGGTAGTAGGGCGATTGCAGCTCAAACCCACATCCTCGGTGGTATCCGGACACTCTATTTGGGGTCTGAAGAACGATTTGTACATCTCTTCGAGCATCATGCCGAGGAAATGCTGAATAGCTCGCGGTCCTTCCGGGTTGAATTCCCACATACGGAGGGGCCGACGTTTGCAAGGCTGGATTCGACGAACTAGCATAACTTGCATTACCATAACCAGACTGAAATCTCTCTCAAAGAGATCTCGGATACGGCTCTACAATATTGGCACGTCATTTGCTAGACCCCAGCTCAGCCCCCTGCTGATCCATGACATCAGTTGTGATGGGGGGCCCGAGCGAAAGGTGGGGGCGGCTACCCACTTGGCACTTCGGGGAGCTGTGATGTAAAACCACTCCCGCTGCCACAACCGGGACACCTCTAGGAGGGAACCCTCTGGTCATGGAGCATCAGCGATTTTGCTTATTAAAGCACCTCCGCACTCTATGTGCCGCCCCTCTATCATCTTCGGCTTCACCTCGAAGGTCTTGAGCCACAAGCCGAAGTGAGGGGTAATGCGGAGGAAGGCCTCACATATGACAATAAATGCCGAGATGTGAAGAAGGGAATCCGGGGCCAGATCATGGAAATCCAGCCCATAATAGAACATAAGACCCCTAACAAAGGGATCCAGAGCGAGGCCTAGTCCTCGGAGGAAGTGGGAGATGAACACGACACTCTCGGTGGCTTCGGGGGTAGGGATGACCTGCCCTCGGGCAGGCAGCCTATGCGAAATTTCGGCGGTCAGATATCTGGCCTCTCTCGGCTTCTTGATGTCCTCCTCGGTGACAGAGGAAGGCATCCACCGACCTTCAAGGTTGGATCCGAACATAGTTGATGGTTCGAAGCGCCTGACCTGAGATTTGGGTGTTAGAACTCGAGGCGGGGGAAGGATTTGATTGAGCACGAGAGGGAAAAAAGAAAAAGCCTCATCCTCTTTATAAAGAGGGTGAATATCAAGCGTCCTCTTCGTGGCCGTGTTGGACTTGCCTAAAATCTAGGAGTCATACCAACAGGCACGGTTGGGTTACCCACATCCGTATTGATGAGAATCCCATAATAGGGGGACACAATCTCTGCTTTGACAAGGCGTTACAGAAAAACCGCCTCGCAATATGCGCAGCGCTGGTTGAGAAAAGCGGTTCGAATAATGACCGAGCCGTGACATAACGTTGTGCTGTCAGAATGCGTCAGCAGATTAGATTTGTGAAAATATTATTCTCTCTACGGTAGTATGTGGAACTTGTTTTGCAGAGCCAGACACTATTCTGGTGTTCAAAATCTTCTATGGAGTATTCGGAGGAGGAACCCTCCTTGCAATGCCGAAGACAATACTGCGTGCCGGACTCATCGTCGTTGAAGCTTGGTTCAGGGGCTACTGAGGGAGTCTTGGATTAGGGGGTCTTCGGACAGCCGGACTATATCCTTCGGCCGGACTATTGGACTATGAAGATACAAGATTGAAGACTCCGTCCCGTGTCTGGATGGGACTCTACTTGGCGTGGAAGGCAAGCTAGGAATACGGATATGTATATCTCCTCCCTTGTAACCGACTCTGTGTAACCCTAGCCCCCTCCGATGTCTATATAAACCGGAGGGTTTTAGTCCGTAGGACAACATACAATCATACCATAGGCTAGCTTCTAGGGTTTAGCCTCTACGATCTCGTGGTAGATCAACTCTTGTAATACTCATACCATCAAGAATAATCAAGCAGGACGTAGGGTATTACCTCCATCAAGAGGGCCCGAACCTGGGTAAACATCATGTCCCTTGCTTCCTGTTACCATCCGCCTTAAACGCACAGTTCGGGACCCCCTACACGAGATCCGCCGGTTTTGACATCGACAACCGGCGTGGTGACCACTATCTCCTTCATGGATCTCACGCAAAATCTCACAACCTTCTTGAGGAGACACACAACACTGAAACGCTCCTGTGACGCTGCAATGATGTAGCTCCCCATTGACAATGGTCATTGACTTGGATCTCTGGATTATCTGTCGAGCCAAGGTTTCATCGTCTGGTAAGTCGCCCCGGTTCATGTATGCCATGTATGGGCCCGTCCAATCCAGAATAACATGAAGAGCCGCCACCAATTGAGCCTCCGGGTCAGGCACAACCAAATCCTCCTACGTAGGTATCTTGACTGACGGATTATGCAGCACATTTAGAAAGGTATTGGGTGGCACCAGTTTACGTTGAGAGCCTAAGCGACTTAAAGCATCTACCGCTTCATTTTTCGCCGGTCTATATGGTCAACCTGATAACCCTTGAAATGACCAGCCACTGTATCCACCTCTCGTCTATATGCCGCCATGAGTGGATCCTTGGAATCCCAAGTGCCAAATACCTGTTGAGCCACCAGGTCCGAGTCACCAAAGCACTTAACCCAGCTTAAATTCATTTCCTTAGCCATCCGAAGACCATGGAGCAAGGCCTCATACTCAGCTGCATTGTTAGTACAAGGGAACATTAAATGGAGAGCATAACAAAACTTATCACCTCGTGGGGAAGTTAATATGACTCCAGCCCCCGAGCCCTCCAATTATCTGGACCCATCAAAATGAATAGTCCAATAAGTGTCGTCTGGCTTTTCCTCCGGTGCTTGCAACTCTGTCCAATCATTGATGAAGTCCACAAGTGCTTGGGATTTGATTGTTGTGCGAGGCGTATACTTTAACCCGTGAGGTCCAAGCTCAATAGCCCATTTAGCAATCCGGCCAGTTGCTTCTCTGTTTTGGATGATATCTCCCAAGGGGGCTGAACTGACCACTATGATGGGATGACCCTGAAAATAATGCTTGAGTTTCCGGCTTGCCATGAAAACCCCATACACCAGCTTCTGCCAATGTGGGTATCTCTGTTTGGACTCAATAAGCACCTCGCTGATATAATAAACCGGCCGTTGAACCGGATACTCTTTTACGGCCTCCTTGCGCTCCACCACAATAGCCACACTAACAGCCCGGGCATTAGCAGCCACATATAGCAGTAAGGGCTCTTTATCGACCGGAGCCGCAAGTACAGGTGGCTTGGCTAACTGTCTCTTCAAGTCCTCAAACGCTTTATCAGCGGCATTACTCCAGACGAAGTCATCTGTCTTCTTTTAGCATCTGATACAAAGGGATAGCCTTCTCCACAAGGCGACTGATAAACTGGCTTAAGGCTGCAATCCGGCCTGCCAAACGCTGGACATTGTTCATACACGCCGGTTTAGGCAGGGATATGATAGATGTGATCTTCTCTGGATTAGCTTCAATGCCCCTGTTAGACACCAGAAAACCCAAGAGCTTGCCTGCCGGTACACCAAAGACACATTTGGCCGGATTAAGCATCATCTTATAAACCCGGAGGTTATCAAAAGTTTCCTTCAAGTCACCTATCAATGTTTCCTCCTTTCTGGACTTCACCACAATATCATCCACATATGCATGAACATTGCGCCCAATCATTTTATGCAGGCAATTCTGGACGTAGCGCTGATAAGTTGCCGGGGCACTCTTGAGCCCAAAAGGCATAGATACATAGCAGAAGGCTCCAAAGGGAGTTATGAAAGCTGTCTTCTCCTGGTCCTTAACTGCCATTTTGATCTGATGATAACCAGAATAAGCATCCAGAAAACTCAAACGGCCACAACCTGTCGTAGCATCGATAATTTGATCGATACTAGGGAGAGCAAAGGGGTTAGCTGGACAGGCCTTGTTTAAGTCTGTGTAATCCACACACATACGCCAAGTGCCGTTTTTCTTAAGTACTAGCACCGGATTAGCTAGCCACTCAGGGTGAAAGACCTCCACAATAAACCCTACTGCCAAGAGCCGGGCTACCTCCTCACTAATAGCTTTACGCCTCTCTTCATTGAACCGGCGAAGAAACTGCCTGATCGGTTTAAACTTAGGATCTATATTAAGAGTGTGCTCAGCGAGTTCCCTTGGTACACCTGGCATGTTAGAAGGCTTCCGTGCAAAAATGTCCCGGTTCTCATGGATGAACTCGATGAGCGCGCTTTCCTATTTCGGATCCAAGTTAGCGCTGATGTTGAACTGCTTGGACGAATCGCCAGGAAAAAAGTCAACTAGTTTAGTCTCCTCAGCCGATTTAAATTTTAGTGTCGGATCATGCTCTGTAGTTGGCTTTTTCAGAGAAGTCATATCTGCCGGATCAACATTGTCTTTATAAAACTTCAGCTCCTCTGTGGCACAAACTGACTCAGCATAAGCCGCATCACCCTCTTCACATTCCAAAGCAATCTTCCGGCTCCCATGCACTGTGATTGTCCCCTTATGACCCGGCATCTTGAGCTGCAGATAAACATAACAAGGCCTTGCCATGAACTTACCATTAGTCGGCCGTCCGAACAGGGCATGATATGGACTCTTGATTTTCACCACTTCAAAAGTCAACACCTCTGATCTTGAATCATGATCATCTCCAAAAGCAACCTACAGAGCTATCTTGCCAACTGGGTATGCCGATTTACCAGGCACCACACCATGAAACACGGTGTTCGAGGGTTTAAGATTCTTATCTGTTAACCCCATGCGACGGAAGGTTTCATACTAAAGGATATTGATACTGCTTCCTCCATCCATAAGCACCTTGGTAAACTTATACCCCCCAACCCGAGGTGCCACCACCAAGGCCAGATGACCCGGATTGTCAACCCGGGGTGGATGATCCTCTTGACTCCACAGGATGGGCTATTCAGACCAGCGCAGATAACGAGGTACCACCGGTTCAATGGAGTTCACGGCCCTTTTATGAAGCTTCTGATCGCGCTTACATAAGCTAGTGGTGAAGACATGGTACTGCCCACTATTCAACTACTTTGGATTGCTCTGATAACCCGATTGCTGCTGCTGTTGATTCCCCTGATGGTTGTAACCTCCCTGGTTGCCCTGACTGCCTTGATTGCCATGTCCGGTTTGGTTGCCTTGGAATCCTGAACTGGAGCTGCCACCTCCATAACCCGGCCCATGGAAACCACCTCCTGAACCGCTGGGCGGTCCATTGTTGTATTGAAAGAGATTTGAATTTTTGAACCCCCGCATAATGAAGCAATCCTTCCAAAGATGCGTAGCTGGCCTCTCCTTTGATCCGTGCTTTGGGCAATGCTGATTTAACAGGCGCTCCAGATTGGGGCCTGACCCTCCACCCCGCTGTGGCGGTTTGCCCTTACGCCACTGACTATTATCCTGGGTGTTGGTGTTAGCCACAAAGTCCAAGCTATTATCCGCCTTGCGTTTACCATTGTTCCCATGACCTGCCGGGTTATGCTGCTGCCCTTTGGTGCTGCCGCTCTTCTTTCCCTTCCCTGTCTTGTCATCATCAGACTCGGGGTCCTTTGTACTATCGGAGTCGACATACTTCACCAGAGCCGCCATAAGTGTTCCCATGTCATTACAATGGCGTTTGAGCTGTCCCAACTTCAGCTTCAAAGGTGCAAACCGGCAATTGCCTTCCAATGTTAAAATGGCCGTGTCAGCGTTGATCCAGTCTGATGAATGCAAAATCTCCGAAACCCGGTGCACCCAGCGTGTCATGGAATTGTCACGGCAGATGTCCTAGCAAAAGGACTTAGTCGTAGGGCCATCGCAACTAGGAAGCTTAAAGGGGTTAGTTGGGACAAAGGACATGAGAGGTTTTATACTAGTTCGGCCCCTTACGATGAAGGTAAAAGCCTACGTCTAGTTGAGTTGGAATTGCTGGGGTTACGATCACCAAGAGGCTAATCCACCGGCTTGGTTATCGATCTCTTGTTTCTTGCCCTAAGCCGCCACCGGGTCGTCCCCTTATATACATGGGTTGACGCCTGGCGGCCTACAGAGTCCTGGCCGGCTCATAAAGCGTGCCCGGCTCGGTGACTTCTTTTACATGCCTTTCCTTACAAGTCTTTCCTTACATACGGCGGTTTACAATATTGGGCCTTAAGCCACCTCTTGGCTTAGGCCTTCTATAAGTCTTAATAAACTATCGCCTTGAATGTTTTTTGGGCTTCCTTTGTGACCCGTCATTGGGACTGACCCGGCCCCTCCTGGGCGGGTCATAACTGATAGCTATATCCCCAACATTAGGCCCCAGGTTGACTTTGAACTTTGTTCTTTGTCAATCTTCAATGCTTAGAAAAAATCCATCTTCCTTTCTTCGCAGAAATTTTTATAACCCGCCATGATGTCATTTCTTGAAAACACAAAAAACCATTGTGACGTCATCTCTCAACGGATCTTTATTCTTTAATGCCTTTCGAGAATCGAGGCATCCGTTTAGTTGGATAATCATTATTTGGGTCTCCTCGATTTTCGCGCTCGCCTGTTCGCTTACTCTCTTATAAATAGGCATGCCCCGATCTTTCTCATTCTTCTCTATTCTCCATCTTCCTCCTCTCGCAACCTCCGCTGCTGCTCAAGCTCCGCCGCCGCCAAAGAACACCTCACCTCCGTCAACTTCGGCCGCTGCATCGACCGGAATCAGTCCAGAAGAAACGGCGGCGACCTTCCGCGGAAGATCTGTGGTTGTAAGCATTTCCCTTCTTGTTCCTCAGATCTGCATTAGGGCTTTCTAGGTTTCTGCATGTTCTTCCTAGTTCATCAGAGTTTCTCCGTAGTTCTTCCACTTCAGCCTCTTCTTGATCCCAAGAGAGATATATGCTTGTGCGGTAGTTGTTTTGTGCCTACTCTTGACACCAGTAGATCCCTTTTCCTAGTATAAAGGCCTCATTAGGACTCACAAACTCATCTGCGCTAAACTTTTAGGTCTAATTTTTTTTCAATTTTGAATAGCCATTTGATCTAGAATAATATCAAGCAATTAGTAAATTTGTTTGTCTCAACACTTAGCCGAATCTGCTTTCTCAAATATCTGTAGTCATGGCGACTTATCGCGCCGGCTTACTTTTCCTTATATGACATTAGCCCTTACGTAAGCCGCCATTACTCCCCTGTACCATCATCACTTAATTGCACCATTATCATTGAATTAAGCCGGCATGTTGCTTTATTTTCAGTTCGTCTTTTGAACATCATGCCGTCCAAAGCACCGACTGTTGCAACTGGGTTCCCTCAACAGTTATTGAGGACAATCTGAAGGAATTCTTTACCATAGGTTTTTTGCCAGGGAAGAATGTTATGTCTTACTGTGCACCTGACCCGGACGAGGAACGGCCCAATCCAAAAGATGGTGAAGTAATCGTCTTTTCTGACCACATGAACCCTGGCTTTTCCCCACCCAGCTCAAAGTTCTTCAGAGATGTCCTCCATTTTTTCAAACTCCACCCTCAAGACATTGGGCCCAATTCCATATCCAATATTTGCAACTTCCAAGTTCTCTGTGAGGTGTACCTTCAAGAAGAACCGACTGTGGAACTCTTTAGAGAGTATTTTTATTTGAACCGCAAGAACGAGTGCACCAATGGCCCTAGCTTGGAACTTGGAGGTATCTCAATTCAGCGTCGACAGGGTGTCGTCTTCCCCCTAATAGTCTTGCCGAGTCATCCCTAGGAATGGAATCAGACTTGGTTCTATTGTCAAGACACTTCACCAGAAAATGAGAAATCACTGCCGGGTTATCGCGCAGAGCGTCTTGACTCCAAGTTTGCACTCCTTGACAAACTCACTGCCACCAAACACAAGAAGCTGATTCCATCCATTAAAAGGACAAACGATTTATTGGGGAACGGCTTAACCGGAGTTGACTTGACCCGTTGCTGGGTTGCGTGGCGGGTCATCCCTCTAAGCCACCGATCCAAATTGATGTATGAATACGGTGGAGGCCCAGACGACTCACAGCTCTGTTCAATTAACTGAAGAAGATAGTGTTTCAATGTCAACCCTTCTGGTGAACGGCAAATACGAAGACTGCAGTGAAGTCGGGTTAAACCCCTTCTGCAAGCTTAACCCGGTGCCAGAGGTAAGGAACCTCTGCTCTCTTTCTTTTTGTATTTTTCTCAGCTGTTTTAAATACCTGCATGACCTTTCATCTTGCTTATTTGTTTATAGGCCAAATCTGATTTTTGGAAAGCCAAGTATGACTACGAAGCCGCCAAGAAAGCTAGAGCCGCCGCCATAACCGCCAAGAAGACGACCCGGAGATCTAAGAAGAAGAAGAAAAGCACGCCGAGGATCTGTTGAAGCTTGATGATGATACTTCTGAGTCGGAGGTAGCCCTTGACTCCCTTGGCCAGCTTTTTAATAATCTTATTAACACTGATCATTGCCAGGACGACACGGGAGCCAGTCAGGCCGTGGAAGAATAGGTAACTATTTCCTCCGACTCAGCCCATTTGCCAAGACAGAAACTTCGAGTCGTAACCCGGAAAGTAGGTTTTCACACCCTTTGGCTTATCTGGACCCTCATTTTCTTTTGAAAAAGCAGCAGCATGAGAGCTGCCATCAGGCCCGGAACGATGATGAACCGCCTCCCGTTCTTCAACAAACTCCTCAAAAACGCCCGAATGAGGTTTATTTCTTCATCTTTTACTCTTCCTTAATGGATATTCTACCTTGCATTACTAACTTTATTTTTATCTTTGCAGGAGGTGTCTCGCTCTTCTGGCGACTCGTCTCAAACTCAATTCCCGGCCTTTAAGACTGCCCCTGGGTAAGGAAGAAATCATCTTTCCTCCGTGTCTTTCAAACTGCTTCTTTATACTAACTGTTTCATAACATCTTTCTTAGTGGCCAAGCCAAGTCAAAGAAGGCTAAGGTGACTAGGCCAGCGGAAGACCTGTCAATCCTTGCACCTGAACCGGCCATACCACCTTCTCCCCCTCAAACTAAAGCACCAAAAGACCCGGCTGCTAACGCCCAATCAGATCCTCCCGAGCCGTCAGCTGACGATACCATCGTTAACCCTTCTGCTACCGGACCATTCAGCTCAGCCAACCCGCCATCACCGTCTGCCCAGGACGTTCTGATCATTGGAAGCCGCTTTGTTGAGCCGGGGAATCCCACCGTGTTGGCCCATCACACCGCTAAACAAGAGGCCCTGGAGAGACAGAAAGTCCGTTTTGATATTTCTCATTATAGCCATCTAAACGCCAATGACATATTGTCCGGCTATCTCAGCCATGTGCACTCCAGCCGTGAGTCGGAAATCGAAATGGTCAAGCAGTTTCAACTGAAGTATGAGGTATGTTTTTCCGGCTTACTTATATTCTGCCAGTCCCCAAGTCTGTAGATTATGATAAAACCTGAATGATTTGTAGACTTATGATATAGGCTAAAGCTTTACCTTTAGATTTTCCTGAAGTCCAATAAATTAGAATAAGCTTCACCTGTAGTCCCCAAGGGCCGGTTCACTTGATCATAAATGAGCCAGTACTTTTGATTTCATAACTGTCTTGTGCCGAACCCAACAAATATTGTAATCCGGCTTAATCTTGAGAGACTTTCTGAACATTATGCATTAGCCCCCAAGTGCCAAGTGCTGTTACTTTGTAAGGTACTTGGGACTTGAAATATGTTAGAGTCATAAGAAACTGTTTTGGCATACATTAGCCCCCAAGTGTCATGTGGTTTTGTAGTGCAAGGCACTTGGGACTTGAATCTTGACTCTTGAACCTTGACACACCTGTGTATGTTTTGTAGAATGCCCTATCTGAATTGGGTTCGCAATTGACTGACGCCAAGACCCGGCTGGAGGATCAGGAGGCAGAAATCAAAGCTGCTGACTCTAAGCTTCAATTAAGTCTTGCTGAGACGGAAAAATTGAGAAACAGCTTAACTGCCAAGAAGAAAACCTGGGTTGAAGATAAAACACTACTGACACAACGCGCCAAAAAAGCTGAAGCAGCTCTTGAGGAGGTTACTACGGAGCTGACCGGTTTAAAGAACTGGGTGTCTCAAATGGTTTTTGCCATCTTTGGTAAGCCATCTGTACTGATCTATTTCACCTTCTTGTGACTCGAAAGATAAACCGCCTGCTGACCCCTTGAGTGAAAATTTATGTGCAGGCCCGCGAAGCAAGAACCTGAACTAGGATAACGTGACGAAACTGAAGGCGGTCTGTACATTAGTGGAGCAGTTGTACACCGGTGCTCAACGAGCACTCGCTGCTATCTCTCCCGCCAATTAAGGACCCAACCGGCTCAGTGACGTCTTGAAGAAACTGTCAATCTTACCCGCCAGGTTCCAAGAGGTCAAACGATCCTGCGCTAGATCCGAAGCTTTGACTGCTCTGAGCCGTTCCAATGCTTGGGTGCCAGATCTAGACTCGGTGGATGTAGCTAGGGGGTACTCGACTGTAAAGGAAGACGGGTCTCTCTTTGAGCAAGATGACTTCATGGCTTGCGTGAGGGGAGTTCGACCTCAAGCTACCATCCTTGGAGATGAAACTAATATTGACAAATACCAGCCGGGTTTTGATTTGGAGAATAAGAAGATGGCGACTCCTTCCTACAAAGTGACAGATCTTATCCCGCCAGTTCGTCAACACATGTTTGCTCCAGAAGTTGATCCAACTGGCTTGATTAACGATGAATCAGAGTTCGTTGCCATGAATGGCTTTAACTGGTCCAATCCCAGCTTTCAATTGACAGAAGGAGATGAACCGGTGAGGGAAGAGTGAAAAACATCTTCGTGGGCTTTACGAAGCCTTGTAATAGAATTAGCTTTGAAAAACTGCATATTTTGCCTATGCCATCGTGCATAAGACGCCATGAGTGACTCTTTGTTTCCTGATGTCAATATATGCATCATATGTATGGTTATCTCTGTAATATTTCGGCTCTGTTCCTGTAGTAAAGGAAATACTTGCTTGGCAGTTTAACACCGAACGGGTCAGAATATCCGGTACATGACCAAAAGTTTTATCATAGTAGACAAACAGAACTAGACGTGAAAATAAACAGGGTTGTAATAACCTTGGAACAACAGTCATACTTGTATCTTTGACCTCTGGACCACCAATTTATATGACCCGGGTGATGAAGGTGACGATTCAGCCCTTTTGAGAAGTCAATGCTTCTGAATGCCTGATGATTCTTATGCCTTGGCGGCTTATTGCCAAATAGTCAAGCTGGCGAAAAAACCATGCTGATTGTTTAAAATTGAGACATAAAAGACCAATAAGACAAATAACAGGTGGCAAACAATATAAATAACCTTGTAACTAAAGGTTGGGGGTTTCTGATTCGAATACGATCAGTAAACCGGACCAAAGGGGTTAAGCTATGATTCAAATACGATCAAATAGCCCCCAGTGGCTTTGGAGTTGCGCCGATCAAGAGGGTACCGACAGCTATGTTCTCTTTGGTTCGAATACGACCTATGTTTGAACAGGAAGCCCCCGAATGACATTGAGAGGTTTTTAAGGACCCTGATTCGAATACGATCCAAGTCGGACCCAAAAAGGGGTTAAGCTATGATTCGGATACGATCAAGAAGTCCCCTAGTGAGTTTGGCTTTGAGCCGATCAAGAGGGTTACGACAACTATGTTCTCTTTGGTTCGAATACGACCTATGTTTGAATAGGAAGCCCCCAAGTGATCATGAGGTTTGCAGCTAGATTCGAATACGATCATAAGCCAAACCAAAAAGGTTAGACTTGATTCAGATATGATCAACTCCTTAATAGTCATTTTAAATAGTAAAAAAGAGTAAAGATTTATAATCGTTGAAAAGGAAAAGGACAGAGGTCCTGCTTTATTACTTATCATAGTATATATAATGTCAAAGTATGTACATGATGAGAGCCGATGGCTCAGGTGTAGTATGGCCGAAGTTGAGTAATGTTCCACGGCCGACGGGTCTCCTCCTCCGACTTACGTGTCTTTGTGCTCTCGAACGTCAATGAGGTAATATGACCCGTTGTTTAAGTTCTTGCTAACCACAAAGGGTCCTTCCCAAGGCAGGGATAGCTTGTGTGCATCTGACAGATCCTGGATGAGCTGGAGCACCAAGTCACCTTCTTGAAAAGTCCTGGACTTAACCCGGCGGCTGTGATAGCGGCGCAGGTCCTGTTGATAAATCGTTGATTGAGCCGCTGCTAAGTCTCTTTCCTCATCTAATAAGTCAAGCGCATCATGTGTGTCTTGTTCGTTATTAGCTTCAACATAGCCGCCACATGAGGCGAGTCATGACGGATGTCACTAGGCAGCACTGCTTCCGCTCCATAAACCATGAAGAAGGGCGTATAACCCATAGATCTGTTAGGGGTGGTGTTAATACTCCATAATACCGAGGGTAACTTCTCTACCCAACATCCCGGAGTCCGTTGTAAGGGAACCATGAGCCGGGGTTTGAGACCTTTTAAGATTTCCCGATTTGCTCTCTCAGCCTACCCATTAGATTGAGGGTGGGCTACAGAAGAAACGTCAAGCCGGATATACTCACGTTGACAGAACTCCTCCATAGCCCCTTGGGATAAATTAGTGCCATTGTCAGTGATAATGCTGTGTGGAAAACCAAAGCGAAAGATCACCTTTTTCATGAACTGAACCGCTGTGGCTGCATCACACTTACTCACTGGCTCCGCCTCAACCCACTTTGTGAATTTGTCAACTGCTACTAAAAGATGTGTCTTTTTATCCTTAGACCTTTTGAAAGGTCCAACCATGTCAAGCCCCCAGACCGCAAATGGCCAGGTGATTGGTATCATCTGCAACTCTTGAGCCGGTACATGTGCTCGCCGTGCAAATTTTTGACATCCATCACACCTACTGACCAGATCCTTTGCATCAGCGTGAGTCGTCAACCAATAAAAACCATGACGAAAAGCTTTGGCCACAAGAGACTTTGACCCGGCGTGATGACCACAATCCCCTTCATGGATTTCACGAAGTATCTCTTGGCCTTCTTCAGGAGAAACACACCGCTGAAACGCTCCAGAGACGCTGCGATGGTATAACTCTCCGTCAGAAATCGTCATTGACTTGGACCCCTGGGTTATATGTCGGGCCAGGGTCTCATCCTCTGGCAACTCGCCCCGGGTCATGTAAGCCAAGAACGATTGAGGGAGTCCTGGATTAGGGGGTGTCCGGGTAGCCAGACTATACCTTCGGCCGGACTCCTGGACTATGAAGATACAAGATTGAAGACTTCGTCCCGTGTCCGGAAGGGACTTTCCTTGGCGTGGAAGGCAAGCTTGGCGATACGGATATGTAGATCTCCTACTATTGTAACCGACTCTGTGTAACCCTAGCCCTCTCCGGTGTCTATATAAACCGTAGGGTTTTAGTCTGTAGAAGAACAACAATCATACCATAGGTTAGCTTCTAGGGTTTAGCCTCTCTGATCTCGTGGTAGATCTACTCTTGTACTACCCATATCATCAATATTAATCAAGCAGGACGTAGGGTTTTACCTCCATCAAGAGGGCCCGAACCTGGGTAAAACATCATGTCTCCTGCCTCCTGTTACCATCCGGCCTAGACGCACAGTTCGGGACCCCCTACCCGAGATCCACCAGTTTTGACACCGACATTGGTGCTTTCATTGAGAGTTCCTCTGTGTCGTCACCATCAGGAAGGATGCCTCATCCCATCTTTAAAGACAGCACCGTTGCTAAGGGAGATTTGGCTGTCGGCCAGACTCTCAGGCTAGGTGGTTTCCTTATGACCACCCGTTCGGCTGCTGCGCCGACGATGACCTCTCGGGTCATCGAAAGCAATCTTCACGTCAGCTCGGAATTCGCCGAGCAGCTAGATCCAATGGAGCTCTCTTCCCTAAACGAGCTCTTGGATCGCTTCGCCGCCCTGGTAGTCGCTACGGATTACGACCAGATTGGGCCTAAACCTTATCTGAGAGAGATTAACTCCCCCCAGGTCACCCATCACGTTGCCGTGGTAGAGGGACAGTGCGGCGACCCTTCATCTATCTTAAGGACTAGATATGTCCGGATTCCCGATCCCTCCAAGTCGGATACCCGCGGAGGGGAGGACATCACTCAAGACCTGAATTTAAAGTCAGGTGACGGGCTAGATTCATTGGACAACATCCAAGAATCCAAACTTCTGAGTTTGGAAACTCCCTGGCCCCTGGGTCTCAGATTGGGTGAGGTTTTGGATTTGATTCCACCCACCCACCCGTACATAAGTGATCTATCCCAAATTAGGCAAGAGCCCGAAGAAACAATACATCATTACTGGGCCAGATTCCTCCTGGTTATGAACAAGATAAAGGACTGCCGCGAGGAAGACACAATTTTATTCTTCTGCAATAATTGCACGGACAAGGGAATCCTCAACGCCATAAGTCGCCGTGATATTACACGCTTCATTGACATGGTGTCCATAGTACGAAAGTACTGTGCGATGGAAAGCGCTTGGAAAACCGAAATAAAATTTTGGGACAATCCGGCCCTAAATACAAACCCAGTCCGAAACAAAAGGGTGCATCATCACCAGACACCCGGGTTCAATACCAAAAAGCAAAAGCCCTCTACAGGGCACGGAACCGTACTGGAAGGATGGCTTAATGGACCCTGTAAAATTCACAGTGTAGAGGGCGCCACACCAACTCACAGCCTTAGAGCATGTTGGATACTCCGGCAGGTGGCAAAAATTGGCAAAGATCTTCTAATTCCAGAAGCCATAGAAAGCCACCCCAGAGAAACCAGTACGGTATCAACAGTCTTCGAGACTTTTGCATCAAATAATATGCGAAAAAGAACACTACGCGGCCTTGCCGAAGTCTACCAAGTAACAACAATAAACCCATGGAGTGACACCGCTATTACTTTTAACGCCAGTGATGAACCTAAATTCCGAACAACCCGAGCACCAGCCGCATTGGTCCTCAATCCAATAGTGGATGGCTTTCGTCTTACCAAGGTACTCATGGATGGCGGCAGCGGATTGAACCTCATTTATGAGGAAACCCTTCAAAAAATGGAAATAGACTGGAATCGCATTGAGCGAAGCAGCACAACCTTTAGAGGAATAATCCCCAGTCGGGAAGCGCGCTGTACAGGAAAAATCACACTAGATGTGGTGTTCGGCACGCCGGATAATTACAGGTCCGAAGAGGTCATGTTCCAGATGGCCCCGTTCAGTAGTGGATATCACGCTCTGCTAGGGCGGGAAGCGTTTACAGTCTTCCAAGCAATACCCCATTACGGGTACATGAAGCTCAAGATGCCCGGGCCTAACGGAATCATCACTCTCGTTAGTGATCCGGACATAGCACTCCGCGCCGAAAACAAGGCAGCCGCACTGGCCCTCGAGGCGCTATCCGAAGCCCTAGCGGCTGAGGAACTGACTGTGCTGCGCTCCACGGTAAATAGGGACGATGTGATACTCGATAAAAGATCCAAGTCCACCTCCTTTAAACCGGCGGACGAAATAGTCAAATTCCAGGTCCATCCAACGTACCCTAATAAAACAGCTTCCATCGAGGCACAGTTAAACCCTGATGTAGATGCCGCACTACGAGAGTTCCTATGAGAGAACTGGGACATTTTTGCCTGGCACCCTTCAGACATGCCAGGAATCCCATGCAGGCTGGCCGAACATAGCTTAAATATCCTAAAAGGATTCAAGCCAGTCAAATAGGCTCTTCGGCATTTTTTCGAACCTAAGAGACAAGCCATGGGAGAGGAACTAGCCAAGCTATTGGAGGGCGGATTCATCAAAGATATAAAACATCCGGACTGGCTAGCAAACCTGGTGATGGTACCAAAGAAGGACAAATCCTGGCGCCTGTGCGTTGATTTCAAAGACCTTAACAAGGCTTGCCCAAAGGATCCCTTCCCTCTCCCCCGCATCGATCAAATTATCGACGCTACCACAGGACACGATTCGTTGTGTTTCCTCGACGCATACTCTGGCTACCATCAAATAAAGATGGCAGAGTCAGACCAAGCCGCAACGGCATTCATCACACCATACGGCCCATTCTGCTTCAACACAATGCCCTTCGGGCTCAAAAATGCCGGCGCAACATATCAGCGCATGATTCAGACATGTCTGGCAAACCAGATCGGCAAAACAGTGGAGGCATACGTAGATGATGTGGTCGCTAATACAAGACATGTCAAATCTCTAGTAGACGACTTGAGGCTAACATTCGATAACCTCCGAACATACGACATCAAGCTCAACCCGGAAAAATGCGTTTTCGGCGTTCCAGCCGGAAAGCTCTTGGGCTTCATTGTATCCGGTAGAGGAATTGAAGCAAATCCAGCCAAGATCCGATCTCTGTCACAATTGGAATCCCGAAGGACCTCAAACAAATACAAAAATTAACCGGATGCGTGGCGGCTCTAAGCCGCTTTATCTCCCGCCTAGGAGAAAAGGCCCTACCCCTTTACCGCCTCCTTCAGCGCACCGAACACTTTGAGTGGACGGATGTAGCCACGGCCGGACTCGATGAAATAAAAGCCATCTTGGCAACAAACCCAGTCCTGGCCGCGCCAAACATTGGCGAACCAATGCTATTATACATTGCAGCAACCCATCAGGTCGTAAGCGCAGTGCTCGTCGTCGAACGAGAAACGGACGGACACAAATTCCCCCTTCAAAAGCCGGTCTATTACGTGTCCACTGTCCTTACTCCGTGCAAGTCATGGTACCCGCATTATCAAAAGATTGCGTACGCGGTATTTATGGCATCCCGGAAGCTGCGACACTACTTTCAAGAGTGTTCAATAACAGTAGCCTCGAAAGTGCCACTTAACAATATTATAAACAACCGCGACGCGACGGGCCGGATTGCAAAATGGGCCATTGAGCTCCTCCCATTTGACATAACTTACAAGCCACGACGAGCTATCAAGTTGCAAGTTTTGGCCGACTTCGTCACAGAATGGACGGAGGACGAACTCCCTAAAGAGTACGGCACATATTCAAACTGGGTCATGCACTTCGACGGCTCCAAAATGTTGGCCGGTCTAGGGGCTGGCATCGTTTTGACGTCCCCCACAGGATACACAGTTCAATATGTACTCTAGATAATGTACACAGACTCCAACAACGCAGCCGAATATGAGGCCCTTTTACACGGTCTCTGGATGGCAGTATCCATGGGCATTCAACGCCTAGAGGTGCGCGGGGACTCGAACCTCGCAATATCCCAAATAAATGGAGACTTTGATGCCAAGGATCCAAAAATGGCAGCCTATCGCAACGCCGTCCTAAAAATGTTAGCTCGGTTCGAAGGGCTCGAATTTCACCATATAGCCCAGGAAAATAATCAGGCGGCAGATGTCCTGGCACACATCGGCGCAAAACACGATGTAGTCCCCCCCCCCAACATCTTCTTGGAAAGGCTGTTCAAGCCGTCCGTAGTATGGGAAGGGGAACCTGGCAATAACAGCCCAGACCCAACCGCACTGCTCGACATTGAACACTCTGACATAATTGGAGGCTCTGCCAATGAAATAACACCTTCAGCCCACGTAATAATGGTTGTCATCGCCCCGTGGACAGAACCATTCATCGCCTACCTTACTAGGTAGGAACTCCCTGAGGACCAAAATGAGGCACGCTGCATAGTGCGGCAATCTAAAGCCTATAAAGTCCATGAGGGAGAGCTTTATAAGAAAAGCACTACCAGAGTCCTTCAAAGGTGCATCTCCGAAGAGGAAGGGCGGAACCTCCTGGCGGAAATTCATGCCGGACTCGGCGGACATCACGCTGCAGCTCGGTCCCTTGTAAGCAAGGCCTTCCGTACAGGCTTTTATTGGCCGACGGCCCGGGCAGACGCCCAGGACTTAGTCCAATGATGCGTCGGTTGCCAGCTTTTTGCAAACCAAAGCCATATGCCACCCACCGCCCTCCAAACTATCCCCATCACTTGGCCCTTCGCGGTCTGGGGGCTTGACATGGTTGGACCCCTTAAAGGCGGAACCCACAAGAAAAAAATACTTACTGGTCATGGTGGATAAGTTCACCAAATGGATAGAAGCCAAGCCTGTTAAGACGGCTGAATCCGGACCGGTGATAGACTTTATATCCGGGGTTGTACACTGTTACGGCGTCCCCCATAGCATCATCACTGATAACGGCACGAACTTTACGGCCGATGAGGTAAAACTCTGGTGCAAAAACATGGGCATCAAGCTCGATTATGCTTCCGTCTATCACCCACAAACCAACGGCCAGGTCAAACGTGCAAATGGTCTTATCATGAGCGGCATCAAACCCAGATTAGTGCGGTCCCTTAAGGAATCTAATACGCACTGGGTAGAGGAGCTCGACTCTGTACTCTGGGGGCTACGGACCATGCCAAATCGCACCACCAGATACACACCATTCTTCATGGTGTACGGCGCAGAGGCAGTTTTGCCCTGCGACATAATTCATGACTCACCTCGAGTGCGCATGTACAAAGAAAGAGAAGTTGAGCTCGATCGGCAGGACAGTTTGGACGCCTTGGATCAAGAGCGTGACGTGGCAAAAGCCCGTTCCACATTCTATTAACAACAGGCTCGAAGATACCAAAGCAGAGAAGTACGGGCCAAAAATTACAACATTGGCGAATTAGTTCTACGCCTGCCGGACAAGAAAAAGGACAAACTCAAGCCCAAGTGTGAAGATCCCTTCATAATCGACCAAGTCCTAACTGGTGGAGCGTACCGCCTGCGAGATGCATCGGATAACCGACTCGAGCCAAACCCATGGAACGCAGCCCGTCTACGAAGATTCTATGCCTAGCGCCGGACTCTGTGTTCGTCTCCTTCCTCTGTCCATTTTTTATATACTTTTTGTCTTACATTTCTCTCTTTCTCTCTCTCTCTTTTAGCCTTTAAAGGCTCATAAAGTGACGCGCTATCCGCGCTCATTAAACCTGGGGGCTTCTTTAAACAGAAGCTTATTTATACGGGCTTCATGCCCAACACATGTGTCATACTTCCGCATGTACCTTTTATTCGCCATTATATGCATCAATATGACTTAAGTTTTGGCCAAGCTGGGTTGCCTGGCTCCTGTGCTTACCCCTATGTTCCCGATTGTTCGGCTAGGTGGTAAAGGGAGCACCTCTGCGATTGCTACTGCCGGGTCAGCCGGATGTGTACCTCAGACTGGGTGACACCGAAAGTTAGCGTTCTTAAGGTAATATTCGGTCGGTGAACTAAAGATGATCCTTTTTTATTTTATCTATACACCCCCAGATGTTTTTCCCGCGTCTCTTTTCGCAGAATGGACATGCACTTTAGGGCATGCCTCCCAGGGAAAGGAACCCCTAACAGAACTATTCTCCCTGGAAGATGTTTCTTACTAACCATGTAATATAACATAACTAGTTGGGCACTTGTCTGTTCAAGCACTAATGGCCCCTACGCCTGGTCTCCATGCATACCCCGGTTCTTCTATAACCGCGAGGATATTCGGACACACTCCAGACCACCAGGTCCCAAGGTTGAAGCGAAAAGGTCGGCCATGACAAACGATCTACAATCCGGCTAGAAGGCATTACACATGTCAATTAAAATTACATAGTCAATCTGACTGATTGTATTCCTGTTCAATACCATCTAACAGGCTGTCTAGATTACAGTCCTATTGGGAATACTTTGCGGCCAACTCTACTTGGTCGTATACTAAGCTCACAGGGATCTCCTTCCCACCGGGCCCTACGGGCCCGACCTCGGCCATGTGGTTCGGGTCAGCCTTCATGTACCGCGTCTTCACCATGGCCCAGGCCTCCCTAGCGCCTTGATGGCAGGCCGACATCTTCCATAATCGGAAGCGCCGCCGCGCTCCCTTCAGCTTCTCTATAAGCTCTCCAAGGCCTTCGGGCATGGAGACGGATGCCCACAAGGCCTGGGCGACGCCTTGCATCACCTGCCGAACTCGCTCATGCAGTTGTGAGAGCTCGGGAAGAAGGTCACCCGTAGAACCGGGCATTTCCTCTGCAGGACGACCTGTTAGGATACCTACAGACATTACTCTGTTAGTCGACTTCCTCGCCGAACTCTTTTTTCAAAGTTCGTTTAAGCACTTACTATATATGCCGCGTCGAAGCCGCTGATTCTCCTTCACGGAGTCCAACAGCTGGGCGCGAACGTCCTTCAGTTCAACGCCCAACTTGGTGTTGGCATCTTGGAGATCGTTCTTCTCCCGCCTCACCTTTGTCAGCACTCTCTCACCAGCCTTTAGCGGGCGTCGGAGTTGTTGCACTTTCGGATTTAATCTGGCGCCATCTGCAATTCCATTTGTCAGATTTGCACCCATGCCGCACTTCGCAAAATACTTATCTTTCGAAGCGTATATTACCAGAGGGAGTCTCCTTAGGCTCCCCTGCCGCGGCTAATGCGGCCTCAAGTTGGGCTTTGCACTCTTCCAGCTCCTGGGATAGTAGGGTATTCTTTTCTGTAAGAACCTGCATAACAAATTATCCTTAAATCAGTTATTCTAACTGTTTCAAGTCTCGTGGGCTACTGGTATATATATAATTACCAGAATTTTCTTACCCGTATGTCTTTTACATATTGCTCCATGGCTCTGGCTAGACCATTTTGAGCGGCACGGAGGTACGCATCTCCCGAATTGAAGGCATCCAATGCCTCTTGGGAGAAACAAGCGTCGCGAAGAACAGTCCGGCGACACCTGTGGTTCATGGCACTCTCCACCTCGGAATTGGTGGCAGACAGCCTGTCCGCATCCTCTGTCGGAGGAGCGTCCGGTGCGCGCCTTGTGTTCGCCTCCGCTTCCGGACCAGGATTTGGAGCCTAACTGGTGGAGGCGCGATTGGCAACCTCTCCGGATATAGTCCGGCAAGGTCTCTTCGTCCTGAAGAAAGAACAAGCGTTAATATGCCTTGAGGGAATAACACCTGGGAATAAGATGGCGCGCTATACCTTTGCGCCGGTGTCTCAGTCCGGACCGCACTTCTTTTCAGCCCGCGGGGCCTCGCCGCCCCTTGTTGGCTAGTCGCCGCAGGCTCGGCCTCCCGTCTCAAGGACCTTCCCTGCAAAACATGGTTGTCATACGGCAGTCAAAAACACGCGAGGACAGATCCCTTTTCAAAGTGCTGGGACATCGGTCTCAGTTACCTGTGAGGCTAGGAGTAGCCCTGAGTAATCGGCCGTAATGGCCACCAAGGCGTTGTCCTTACTCAATTGATGAAATACAGCATCAATCAGCTCCACAGATAAGACCGGATCCTCTTGAGAGGACGGGTTGAGGGACCGTCCTGGGTCCTCGAGTTGTGGAGGAGGGATGTTTATTTCTTTAACAGCCTGGCGCAGTTCCTGCGTTGAAGTCATTAGACTGAATATTTAACGGTGGGAATATGAAATAGATGGGCAGGTAAAAGTGACCACTTACCCAGCTTGGGGGATTGTACATAGGAAATCCACCCTGTGGGTTGACACGGAGAAATTCCTCCTCTTCTCCCTTGTACAAAGTGGACAAGATCTTTAGTAGAGCGGCAGCCGAATCCGGCCCCTTACGGCCGTAGCGGGTGGCGTCGTCCTCCCCGTTGAAGTCCCACATGGGGTGGCCTCTATACTGAAGCGGCTGCACCCCTTGCATGATGCATTCGGCCATAACCCCGATCATGGTCAGTCCGGAATGAGGTAACAATCTTATCCGGTCCATCAGGTAAAGAACGTCCTTGTCGCTTTCCCTCTGAGGGCTCCGTGGACGCCAGCTTAGGCGCTTCTTCAGGGGAGCACTGTCGAACTCAGGGAGGCCGATCCGGACAGGATCCGGCAGCGGGACATCCTCTATATAAAACCATTCCGAAGGCCAGTCCTCGGACGCCTTCTTTGGGGTTCCGGATAGATATCCGGTCCCGGCGATGCACCACACTTCGGCTCCGCCCACTTGATATATTGACCCCTTCTGAGAACGGGGCACAAGGCAAAATAGCCTTTTCCACAGCGCGAAATGAGCCTCGCAGCCCAAAAACAGCTCGCAAAGGGCTACGAAGCCCGCGATATGCAATATGGAGGCATGCGTGAGGTTGTGCAGCTGGAGGCCATAGAACTCCAGGAGCCCCCGGAGAAATGGATGAATCAGAAATCCGAGCCCTCTTATTAAATAAAGGGACAAGGCATACCCGCTCTCCTTTGGAGTGATTGGGGGCGCTCTCCGCTTGCTCTCCGCCATTATAGGTGACAAGTCCGGCTCGAACCGGGACCATATAGGCCGGAGGGAGAAATCCCTTGGTCTGGAGCATCACTAGCTCGCTGTGCAGGATGGAGCATCTCTTCCAATCTCCAGGCTGAGGGCTGGAAGGGCGAGAGGAGGAGCTGCGGCGACCGGCCATGATAGAATGGACCTCTGTCGGACACGCTCTGATGAATACTCACGGAAGGGAGAAGATGTGGTTTGGATCTAAATCCTCGTCTCCTTAAATAGGCGGCTCATTTACGCGGCTAGGGGTGTAAATATGAAAACACCCTAACTTTTTGTATCTGTTTAACACGTGGAAGACGGCCATTATTGGCCATAGAAGCCAATGAGCGCTACATTTACAAGAAACCGGACAATATTCGACAGGTACACGGAATTTGAAGGAGAACCCGCCTTGCAATGCCGAAGACAATATGCGCGCCAGACTTGTCGTCATTGAAGCCTGGTTCGGGGGCTACTGAGGGAGTCCTGGATTAGGGGGTGTCCGGGTAGCCGGACTATACCTTCGGCCGGACTCATGGACTATGAAGATACAAGATTGAAGACTTTGCCCCGTGTCCGGAAGGGACTTTCCTTGGTGTGGAAGGCAAGCTTGGCGATGCGGATATGTAGTGTTGGATTACGTAGTAATTTCAAAAAAGTTCCTACGCACACGCAAGATCATGGTGATGCATAGCAATGAGAGGGGAGAGTGTGATCTACATACCCATGTAGATCGACAACGGAAGCGTTAGCACAACGTGGTTGATGTAGTCGTACGTCTTCACGGCCCGACCGATCAAGCACCGAAACTACGGCACCTCCGAGTTGTAGAACACATTCAGCTCGATGACGATCCCCGGACTCCGATCCAGCAAAGTGTCGGGGAAGAGTTCCGTCAGCACGACAGCGTGGTGACGATCTTGATGTACTACTGTCGTAGGGCTTCACCTAAGCACCGCTACAATATTATCGAGGACTATGGTGGAAGGGGGCACCGCACACGGCTAAGAATATGATCACGTGGATCAACTTGTGTCTCTAGGGGTGCCCCCTGCCTCCGTATATAAAGGATCTAAGGGGGGGTGTGGCCGGCCAGGAGGGGCGCGCCAGGAGGAGTCCTACTCCCTCCGGGAGTAGGATCCCCCCCCCTTTCCTAGTTGGAATAGGATTCGGGAGGGGGGAAAGAGGAGAGAGAGAAGGAAGGGGGGCGCCAGCCCCCTCTCTCCTTTTCCTATTCGGACTAGGGGGGAGGGGCGCGCATCCCAGCCCTAGCCACCTCTCCTCTCTTCCACTAAGGCCCACTAAGGCCCATATACCTCCCGGGGGGTTCCGGTAACCTCCCGGTACTCCGGTAAAATCCCGATTTCACCCGGAACACTTCCGATATCCAAATATAGGCTTCCAATATATCAATTTTTATGTCTCGACCATTTCGAGACTCCTCGTCATGTCCGTGATCACATCCGGGACACCGAACAAACTTCGGTACATCAAAACTCATAAACTCATAATATAATTGTCATCGAAACCTTAAGCGTGCGGACCCTACAGGTTCGAGAACAATGTAGACATGACCGAGACATGTCTCCGGTCAATAACCAATAGCGGAACCTGGATGCTCATATTGGCTCCTACATATTCTACGAAGATCTTTTATCGGTCAGACCGCATAACAACATACGTTGTTCCCTTTGTCATCGGTATGTTACTTGCCCGAGATTCGATCGTCGGTATCTTAATACCTAGTTCAATCTCGTTACCGGCAAGTCTCTTTACTCGTTCCTTAATACATCATCTCACAACTAACTCATTAGTTGCAATGCTTGCAAGGCTTATGTGATGTGTATTACCGAGAGGGCCCAGAGATACCTCTCCGACAATCGGAGTGACAAATCCTAATCTTGAAATATGCCAACCCAACATGTACCTTTGGAGACACCTGTAGAGCACCTTTATAATCACCTAGTTACGTTGTGATGTTTGGTAGCACACAAAGTGTTCCTCCGGTAAACGGGAGTTGCATAATCTCATAGTCATAAGAACATGTATAAGTCATGAAGAAAGCAATAGCAACATACTAAATGATCGGGTGCTAAGCTAATGGAATGGGTCATGTCAATCAGATCATTCACCTAATGATGTGATCCCGTTAATCCAATAACAACTCTTTGTCCATGGTTAGGAAACATAACCATCTTTGATTAACGAGCTAGTCTAGTAGAGGCATACTAGTGACACTCTGTTTGTCTATGTATTCACACATGTATTATGTTTCCGGTTAATACAATTCTAGCATGAATAATAAACATTTATCATGATATAAGGAAATAAATAATAACTTTATTATTGCCTCTAGGGCATATTTCCTTCAGTCTCCCACTTGCACTAGAGTCAATAATCTAGATTATACAGTAATGATTCTAACACCCATGGAGCCTTGGTGCTGATCATGTTTTGCTCGTGGAAGAGGCTTAGTCAACGGGTCTGCTACATTCAGATCCGTATGTATCTTGCAAATCTCTATGTCTCCCACCTGGACTAGATCCCGGATGGAATTGAAGCGTCTCTTGATGTGCTTGGTTCTCTTGTGAAATCTGGATTCCTCTGCCAAGGCAATTGCACCAGTATTGTCACAAAGGATTTTCATTGGACCCGATGCACTAGGTATGACACCTAGATCGGATATGAACTCCTTCATCCAGGTTCCTTCATTTGCTGCTTCCGAAGCAGCTATGTATTCCGCTTCACACGTAGATCCCGCCACGACGCTTTGTTTAGAACTGCACCAACTGACAGCTCGACCGTTTAATGTAAATACGTATCCGGTTTGCGATTTAGAATCGTCCGGATCAGTGTCAAAGCTCGCATCGACGTAACCACTTACGATTAGCTCTTTCTCACCTCCATAAACGAGAAACATATCCTTAGTCCTTTTCAGGTATTTCAGGATGTTCTTGACCGCTGTCCAATGATCCACTCCTGGATTACTTTGGTACCTCCCTACTAGACTTATAGCAAGGCACACATCAGGTCTAGTACACAGCATTGCATACATGATAGAGCCTATGGCTGAAGCATAGGGAACATCTTTCATTTTCTCTCTATCTTCTGCAGTGGTCGGGCATTGAGTCTGACTCAATTTCACACCTTGTAACACAGGCAAGAACCCTTTCTTTGCTTGATCCATTTTGAACTTCTTCAAAACTTTGTCAAGGTATGTGCTTTGTGAAAGTCCAATTAAGTGTCTTGATCTATCTCTATAGATCTTAATGCCTAATATGTAAGCAGCTTCACCGAGGTCTTTCATTGAAAAACTCTTATTCAAGTATCCCTTTATGCTATCCAGAAATTCTATATCATTTCCACTTAGTAATATGTCATCCACATATAATATCAGAAATGCTACAGAGCTCCCACTCACTTTCTTGTAAATACAGGCTTCTCCAAAAGTCTGTATACAACCAAATGCTTTGATCACACTATCAAAGCATTTATTCCAACTCCGAGAGGCTTGCACCAGTCCATAAATGGATCGCTGGAGCTTGCACACTTTGTTAGCTCCCTTTGGATCGACAAAACCTTCTGGTTGCATCATATACAACTCTTCTTCCAGAAATCCATTCAGGAATGCAGTTTTGACATCTATCTGCCAAATTTCATAATCATAAAATGCGGCAATTGCTAACATGATTCGGATAGACTTAAGCATCGCTAGGGGTGAGAAGGTCTCATCGTAGTCAATCCCTTAAACTTGCCGAAAACCTTTTGTGATAAGTCGAGCTTTGTAGACAGTAATATTACCGTCAGCGTCCGTCTTCTTCTTGAAGATCCATTTATTCTCAATTGCTTGCCGATCATTGGGCAAGTCAACCAAAGTCCATACTTTGTTCTCATACATGGATCCCATCTCAGATTTCATGGCTTCAAGCCATTTTGCGGAATCTGGGCTCACCATCGCTTCTTCATAGTTCATAGGTTCATCATGATCTAGTAGCATGACTTCCAGAACAGGATTACCGTACCACTCTGGCACGGATCTCACTCTGGTTGATCTACGAGGTTCAGTAGTATCTTGTTCTGAAGTTTCATGATCATTATCATTAGCTTCCTCACTAATTGGTGTAGGTGTCACAGAAACAGATTTCTGTCATGTACTACTTTCCAATAAGGGAGTAGGTACAGTTACCTCAACAAGTTCTACTTTCCTCCCACTCACTTCTTTCGAGAGAAACTCCTTCTCCAGAAAGTTTCCGAATTTAGCAACAAAAGTCTTGCCTTCGGATCTATGATAGAAGGTGTATCCAATAGTTTCCTTTGGATATCCTATGAAGACACATTTTTCCGATTTGGGTTCAAGCTTATCAGGTTGAAGCTTTTTCACATAAGCATCGCAGCCCCAAACTTTCCGAAACGACAACTTTGGTTTCTTGCCAAACCACAGTTCATAAGGCGTCGTCTCAACGGATTTTAATGGTGCCCTATTTAACGTGAATGCGGCCGTGTCTAGAGCGTATCCCCAAAACGGTAGCGGTAAATCAGTAAGAGACATCATAGACCGTACCATATCTAGTAAAGTACGATTACGACGTTCGGACACACCATTACGCTGTGGTGTTCCGGGTGGCGTGAGTTGCGAAACTATTCCACATTGTTTCAAATGTACACCAAACTCGTAACTCAAATATTCTCCTCCACGATCAGATCGTAGGAATTTTATTTTCTTGTTACGATGATTTTCAACTTCACTCTGAAATTCTTTGAACTTTTCAAACGTTTCAGACTTGTGTTTCATTAAGTAGATATATCCATATCTGCTCAAGTCATCTGTAAAGGTGAGAAAATAACGATATCCGCCACGAGCCCCAACATTCATCGGACCACATACATCTGTATGTATGATTTCTAACAAATCTGTTGCTCTCTCCATAGTACCGGAGAACGGTGTTTTTGTCATCTTACCCATAAGGCACGGTTCGCAAGTACCAAGTGATTCATAATCAAGTGGTTCCAAAAGCCCATCAGTATGGAGTTTCTTCATGCGCTTTATACCGATATGACCTAAACGGCAGTGCCACAAATAAGTTGCACTATCATTATCAACTCTGCATCTTTTGGTTTCAACACTATGAATATGTGTGTCACTACTATCGAGTTTTAATAAGAATAGACCACTCTTTAAGGGTGCATGACCATAAAAGATATTACTCATGTAAATAGAACAACCATTATTCTCTGATTTAAATGAATAACCGCCTCGCATCAAACAAGATCCAGATATAATGTTCATGCTTAACGCCAGCACCAAATAACAATTATTTAGGTCTAATATTAATCCCGAAGATAGATGTAGAGGTAGCGTGCCGACTGTGATCACATCGACTTTGGAACCATTTCCCACGCGCATCATCACCTCGTCCTTAGCCAATCTTCGCTTAATCCGTAGTCCCTGTTTCGAGTTGCAAATGTTAGCAACAGAACTAGTATCAAATACCCAGGTGCTACTGTGAGCATTAGTAAGGTACACATCAATAACATGTATATCACACATACCTTTGTTCACCTTGCCATCCTTCTTATCCGCCAAATACTTGAGGCAGTTCCGCTTCCAGTGACCAGTCTGCTTGCAGTAGAAGCACTCAGTTTCAGGCTTAGGTCCAGGTTTGGGTTTCTTCTCTTGAGCAGCAACTTGCTTGCTGTTCTTTCTGAAGTTCCCCTTCTTCTTCCCTTTGCCCTTTTTCTTGAAACTAGTTGTCTTGTTGACCATCAACACCTGATGCTCCTTCTTGATTTCTACCTCCGCAGCTTTCAGCATTGCGAAGAGCTCGGGAATAGTCTTATTCATCCCTTGCATATTATAGTTCATCACGAAGCTCTTGTAGCTTGGTGGCAGTGATTGGAGAATTCTGTCAATGACGCAATCATCTGGAAGATTAACTCCCAATTGAATCATGTGATTATTATACCCAGACATTTTGAGTATATGCTCACTGACGGAACTGTTCTCCTCCATCTTGCAGCTATAGAACTTATTGGAGACTTTGTATCTCTCAATCCGGGCATTTGCTTGAAATATTAACTTCAACTCCTGGAACATCTCATATGCTCCATGATGTTCAAAACGACGTTGAAGTCCCGATTCTAAGCCGTAAAGCATGGCACACTGAACTATCGAGTAGTCATCAGCTTTGCTCTGCCAGATGTTCATAACATCTGGTGTTGCTCCAGCAGTAGGCCTGGCACCCAGCGGTGCTTCCAGGACGTAATTCTTCTGTGCAGCAATGAGGATAATCCTCAAGTTACGGTCCCAGTCCATGTAATTGCTACCATCATCTTTCAACTTTGCTTTCTCAAGGAACACATTAAAATTCAACGGAACAACAACACGGGCCATCTATCTACAATCAAACATGAATAAGCAAGATACTATCAGGTACTAAGTTCATGATAAATTTAGGTTCAATTAATCATATTACTTAAAGAACTCCCACTTAGATAGACATCCCTCTAATCCTCTAAGTGATTACGTGATCCAAATCAACTAAACCATGTCCGATCATCACGTGAGATGGAGTAGCTTCATTGGTGAACATCACTATGTTGATCATATCTACTATATGATTCACGCTCGACCTTTCGGTCTCCGTGTTCCGAGGCCATATCTGTATATGCTTGGCTCGTCAAGTATAACCTGAGTATTCCGCGTGTGCAACTGTTTTGCACCCGTTGTATTTGAACGTAGAGCCTATCACACCCGATCATCACGTGGTGTCTCAGCATGCAGAACTTTCGCAACGGTGCATACTCAGGGAGAACACTTCTTGATAATTAGTGAGAGATCATCTTATAATGCTACCGTCAATCAAAGCAAGATAAGATGCATAAAAGATAAACATCACATGCAATCAATATAAGTGATATGATATGGCCATCATCATCTTGTGCTTGTGATCTTCATCTTCGAAGCACCATCATGATCATCATCGTCACCGGCGCGACACCTTGATCTCCATCGTAGTATCGTTGTCGTCTCGCCAATCTTATGCTTCTACGACTATCGCTACCGCTTAGTGATAAAGTAAAGCATTACAGCGCGATTGCATTGCATACAATAAAGCGACAACCATATGGCTCCTGCCAGTTGCCAATAACTCGGTTACAAAACATGATCATCTCATACAATAAAATTTAGCATCATGTCTTGACCATATCACATCACAACATGCCCTGCAAAAACAAGTTAGACGTCCTCTACTTTGTTGTTGCAAATTTTACGTGGCTGCTACGGGCTTAAGCAAGAACCAATCTTACCTACGCATCAAAACCACAACGATAGATTGTCAAGTTGGTGCTGTTTTAACCTTCGCAAGGACCGGGCATAGCCACACTCGGTTCAACTAAAGTTGGAGAAACTATCACCCGCTAGCCACCTTTGTGCAAAGCACGTCGGGAGAACCGGTCTCGCGTAAGCATACGCGTAATGTCGGTCTTCGTCCAACAATACCGTCGAACTAAAGTATGACATGCTGGTAAGCACTATGACTTATATCGCCCACAACTCATTTGTGTTCTACTCGTGCAAATAACATCAACACATAAAACCTAGGCTTTGATACCACTGTTGGGTTACGTAGTAATTTCAAAAAAATTCCTACACACACGCAAGATCATGGTGATGCATAGCAACGAGAGGGGAGATTGTGATCTATGTACCCTTGTAGATCGACAACGGAAGCGTTAGCACAACGTGGTTGATGTAGTCGTACGTCTTCACGGCCCGATCGATCAAGCACCGAAACTACGGCACCTCCGAGTTCTAGCACACGTTCAGCTCGATGACGATCCCCGGACTCCGATCCAGCAAAGTGTCGGGGAAGAGTTCCGTCAGCACGACGGCGTGGTGACGATCTTGATGTACTACCGTCGCAGGGCTTTGCCTAAGCACCGCTACAATATTATCGAGGACTATGGTAGAAGGGGGCACCGCACACGGCTAAGAATATGATCACGTGGATCAACTTGTGTCTCTAGGGGTGCCCCCTGCCTCCGTATATAAAGGATCTAAGGGGGGGTGGCCGGCCAGGAGGGGCGCGCCAGGAGGAGTCCTACTCCCTCTGGGAGTAGGATCCCCCCCCTTTCCTAGTTGGAATAGGATTCGGGAGGGGGGAAAGAGGAGAGAGAGAAGGAAGGGGGGCGCCGGCCCCCTCTCTCCTTGTCCTATTCGGACTAGGGGGGAGGGGCGCGCGACCCAGCCCTGGCCACCTCTCCTCTCTTCCACTAAGGCCTACTAAGGCCCATATACCTCCCGGGGGGTTCTGGTAACCTCCCGGTACTCCGGTAAAATCCCGATTTCACCCGGAACACTTCCGATATCCAAATATAGGCTTCCAATATATCAATCTTTATGTCTCGACCATTTAGAGACTCCTCGTCATGTCCGTGATCACATCCGGGACACCGAACAAACTTTGGTACATCAAAACTCATACTCATAATATAACTGTCATCGAAACCTTAAGCGTGCGGACCCTACAGGTTTGAGAACAATGTAGACATGACCGAGACATGTCTCCGGTCAATAACCAATAGCGGAACCTGGATGCTCATATTGGCTCCTACATATTCTACGAAGATCTTTTATCGGTCAGACCGCATAACAACATACGTTGTTCCCTTTGTCATCGGTATGTTACTTGCTCGAGATTCGATCGTCGGTATCTTAATACCTAGTTCAATCTCATTACCGGCAAGTCTCTTTACTCGTTCCGTAATACATCATCTCACAACTAACTCATTAGTTGCAATGCTTGCAAGGCTTATGTGATGTGTATTACCGAGAGGGCCCAGAGATACCTCTCCGACAATCGGAGTGACAGATCCTAATCTCGAAATATGCCAACCCAACATGTACCTTTGGAGACACCTGTAGAGCACCTTTATAATCACCCAGTTACATTGTGATGTTTGGTAGCACACAAAGTGTTCCTCCGGTAAACGGGAATTGCATAATCTCATGGTCATAGGAACATGTATAACTCATGAAGAAAGCAATAGCAACATACTAAACGATCGGGTGCTAAGCTAATGGAATGGGTCATGTCAATCAGATCATTCACCTAATGATGTGATCCCATTAATCAAATAACAACTCTTTGTCCATGGTTAGGAAACATAACCATCTTTGATTAACGAGCTAGTCTAGTAGAGGCATACTAGTGACACTCTGTTTGTCTATGTATTCACACATGTATTATGTTTCCGGTTAATACAATTCTAGCATGAATAATAAACATTTATCATGATATAAGGAAATAAATAATAACTTTATTATTGCCTCTAGGGCATATTTCCTTCATGTAGATCTCCTACTATTGTAACCGACTCTGTGTAACCCTAGCCCTCTCCGGTGTCTATATAAACCGGAGGGTTTTAGTCCGTAGAAGAACAACAATCATACCATAGGTTAGCTTCTAGTGTTAACCTCTCTGATCTCGTGGTAGATCTACTCTTGTACTACCCATATCATCAATATTAATCAAGTAGGACATAGGGTTTTACCTCCATCAAGAGGGCCCGAACCTGGGTAAAACATCGTGTCCCCCGCCTCCTGTTACCATCCGGCCTAGACGCATAGTTCGGGACCCCCTACCCGAGATCCGCCGGTTTTGACACCAACAACGGTACTGTCCAATCTGGGATGATGTGAAGAGCCGCCACCAACTGTGCCTCCGGGTTAGGAACGGCCAAATCTTCCTCTGTAGGTAACTTAACAGACGGGTTATGCAAAACATCCAAAAAGGTGTTAGGTGGCACCGGCTTACGCTGAGACCCCAACCGGCTTAGAGCATATACCGCTTCATTCTTCCTACGGTCAATGTGTTCCACCTGATAACCTTTAAAATGTCCTGCAACAGCATCGAATTCACGGCAATAAGCCGCCATGAGAGGGTCCTTGGAATCCCACTTGCCTGACACCTGTTGAGCCACCAAATCTGAATCGCTAAGACACTGGACCTGGCTCGGGCTCATCTCTTTGGCCATTCGAAGACCATGGAGCAAGGCTTCATACTCTGTTGCATTGTTAGTACAAGGAAACATCAGTCGCAGCACATAACAAAACTTGTCACCTCGAGGGGAAGTTAAAACAACTCCAGCCCCCGAGCCCTCCAATTGTCTGGACCCATCAAAGTGACTCATCCAATACGTGTTGTCTGGTTTCTCTTCTGGCATCTGCAGTTCTGTCCAATCATTAATAAAGTCAACCAGCGCTTGAGATTTGATCGCAGTACGTGGTACATATTTCAACCCATGAGACCCAAGTTCAATGGCCCACTTGGCGACTCGTCCAGTGGCTTCTCTATTTTGAATGATGTCTCCCAATGGAGCAGAGCTAACCACAGTGATTGGGTGACCCTGAAAGTAATGTTTTAGCTTCCAGCTGGCCATGAACACCCCATATACAAGTTTCTGCCAATGTGGATATCTTTGTTTAGACTCAATCAATACCTCATGGACGTAGTAAACCGGCCGTTGAACCGGATGTTCCTTGCCAGCCTCTTTGCGTTCTACCACAATCGCCACACTAACAGCTCGTGAGTTAGCGGCTACATATAACAATAGCGGCTCTTTCTCAACCGGAGCAGCAAGAACCGGCGGCTCAGCAAGTTGTTTCTTCAGATCCTCAAAGGCAGAGTTTGTAGCATCACTCCAAACGAAATCATCCGTCTTTTTCATCATCTGATACAAAGGCATCGCCTTCTCCCCTAACCGGCTTATGAACCGGCTCAAAGCAGCGGCGCGACCCGCCAGCCGTTGAACATCATTGATGCACACCGGTTTGGCCAGGGAGGTGATTGCCTTAATTTTCTCCGAGTTAGCTTCAATACCTCTATTAGATACCAAAAAACCCAAGAGTTTGCCAGCAGGGACTCCAAAAACACACTTAGCCGGGTTAACCATCATCTTGTAGACCCGGAGGTTATCAAAGGTCTCCTTCAGATCTGTTACTAAGGTTTCCTCTTTTCTGGACTTCCCCACTATATCATCCACATAAGCATGACCATTATGCCCAATCTGATTGTGAAGGAAATTCTGCATACACCGTTGATAAGTCGCCTGGGCACTCTTAAGCCCAAAAGGCATAGACACATAGCAGAAGGCTCCAAACAGAGTGATGAAGGTTGTCTTCTCCTAGTCCTTGACTGCCATCTTGATCTGATGATAACCTGAATAAGCATCCAGAAAACTCAAACACGCGCAACCCGCCGTAGCATAAATGATCTGATCAATACGAGGGAGAGCAAAAGGGTCAGCTGGACAAGCCTTGTTTAAATCGGTGTAATCCACACACATACGCCAGGTGCCGTTCTTCTTGAGTACAAGCACCGGGTTGGCCAACCAATCTGGGTAAACTTCCACAATGAACCCGTCCGCCAAGAGCCGGGCCACTTCTTCTCCAATGGCCTTGCGCCTTTCATCGATAAACCGCCGGAGAAACTGTCTGACCGGCTTAAACTTCGAATCAATATTGAGAGTGTGCTCAGCGAGTTCTCTCGGGACACCCGGCATATCAGAAGGTTTCCATACAAAGATGTCCCGGTTCTCATGGATAAACTTGATGAGCGCGCTTTCCTATTTTGGATCCAAGTTGGCACTGATGATGAACTGCTTAGATGAGTCACCGGGCACAAAATCAACCGTCTTGGTATCATCAGCTGATTTGAACTTCAACACCGGCTCATGCTCCATTGTTGGCTTCTTTAACGATGTCATGTCTGCCGGGTCAACATTATCTTTATAAAACTTTAACTCCTCTCTTGCACAAACAGACTCAGCATACGCGGCTCCCGTCTTCACACTCTAGGGCTATTTTCCGGCTTCCATGCACTGTAATGGTGCCCTTATACCCCGGCATCTTGAGCTGTAGATATACATAACACAGCCGAGCCATGAACTTGGTGTAAGTCGGCCGTCCAAACAGAGCATGATATGGGCTTTTGATCTTAACCACCTCAAAAGTTAACTTCTCCGCCCTGGAATCATATTCATCCCCAAAGGCTACTTCCAGTTCAATCTTACCAACTGGGTATGCCGACTTGCCAGGTACAACACCGTGAAAAATAGTGTTGGATTGCTTAAGACTCTTATCAGTCAACCCCATCCGACGGAACGTCTCATAGTAGAGGATGTTGATGCTACTGCCTCCATCCATGAGCACTTCAGTGAATTTATATCCACCAACCTGAGGTGCCACTACTAAGGCTAAGTGACCCGGATTGTCAACCCGGGGAGGATGATCTTTCTGCTCCACACTATTGGTTGTTCAGACCACCTCAAATAACGTGGTATCGCCGGCTCAACAGCATTGACAACCCTCTTATGAAGATTCTGGTCCCTCTTGCATAAACTAGTGGTAAATACATGGTACTTCCCACTATTCAACTATTTTGGGTTGCTCTGATATCCGGACTGCTGCTGCTGATTGCCTTGGCCGGGTTGTTGATTGTAACCTCCCTGGTTACTTGTATGGCCTTGACCGCGAAAAACGCCTCCACCTGAACCGGCGCCCGGGCCATGAAAGCCACCTCCACCTGAACCGCCGCCAGGCCCGTGACTTCCATCAAATGCGTTTGAATTTTTAAATGCCTTCATGATCATACAGTCCTTCCACAGATGGGTTGCTGGCTTCTCCCGGGTGTCGTGTCTTGGGCAAGGTTCATTCAGTAGTTGCTCGAGGGTGGGGCCTGACCCGCCTGACCGAGGGGGTTGCCTACCCTTGCGCCGTTGATTGTTGCCCTGTGCATTGGTATTAGCCATAAATTCGTCAGCCTTACGTCTATTACCTCCTTGATTTGCCGGGTTATGCTGGTGACCCTTGCCGTTGCCATTCTTCTTTCCCTTCCCTGTTTTCTCCTCATTAGACAATGGATCCTTGGTATTGTCAGAATCAGCATACTTGACCAGAGCCGCCATCAACTGGCCCATGTCATTGCAGTCACGCTTGAGCCGCCCCAGCTTCTGCTTGAGAGGTTCAAAACGGCAATTTTCTCCAACATTAAGACTGTCGAACCAGCATCCATCCTATCAGATGAATGTATTATCTCCTTGACCTGGCGCACCCAGTGGGTTGTGGACTCTCCTTCCTCTTGCTTACAGTTTGTCAGGTCCACGATTGACATAAGTTGCTTACATGTGTCTTTGAAGTTTTGAATGAACCGGGCCTTCAACTCTGCCCATGAGCCGATGGAATTGGGCGGCAACCCTTTCAACCAAGTGCGAGCTGTTCCATCCAACATCATGGTGAAGTACTTAGCCATTGATGCATCGCTGACCTCCAAAAGCTCCATTGCCATCTCGTAACTCTCAATCCATGCCCCGGGCTGCAAATCGGCTGTGTAGTTAGGCACTTTACGAGGCCCCTTGAAGTCTTTAGGTAAGCGCTCATTACGTATAGCCGACACCAAGCAAGGAACGCCTCCGGTCCTTGTGGCTACTCCTGCATCAACAGATGTTGCTAGATAAACCAGAAAAGTTTGATGAGCCGCCTATTTCGCCGCCAATTGAACCGCCCGCTCAGCCTCTTGTTGGATCCTCTCCTGATCCGCTAAGTTAAGGGCTCCCGCCTGCACCGGCTCATGTCTGCGTGGTTGGTTGCGGCATTGAGCATTGCTTGACATATCACCTGAGTCCATATGCCTGCTATAGCTTGGGCTCTGGCTCGGGTGAGGGGTTGAATGGATTCTGTCTCGACTGTAAGAGTATGCATCCTGCTGTGCCAGAGCTGTCTGAAGAAGCTCCCTCACCCTTCGTATTTCGACTGCCGTCGGAGAGTCGCCTTCCATCGGGAGAGCCGCCAAATGAGCCGACACAGCAATGAGGTTTTCCAAAGGATTGGAGAAGTGACCTGGTGGTGTTGGAGCATAATGAGGCGGAGCGGTATACATGCGAGGTGGCTCCATGGCCCGCGGCTGAATCGGTGCTCCGGGTGTTGTGATCCGATTTGCTTCCGGCGGGTTACTTGGACCGGCCCTAGGTGTATGGAAAAGGTTCCTAGGATCGAGCGTCAGAGGTAGACGTGATTGAGTTTTCTGATGCCTTCTCCTCATGACCTCGTTTGACGCATTCAGATCTACCGAGAGCCGAAAAGTCCCCGCTTGAAGCTCCTGTGCACGAGCGTCCAAAGCCGTCCGCTCCGCAGCCATCCTGGCCTCTTCAGCTGCTAAGTTTTCCTTGGCCTGTGCCATCTCTTCGCGCACCCGTGCCACCTCCGCATCATGCTGAACCTTGTCCACCGGTTCCACCACGGCAGTCAATAGGGTCGTCAGCTTATCCGTGAGGTCCATTAGTACCTGAGCCGGGGGGCGCGGGGTCTCCCGACTCGGCCGCTGCCAACCCGGTGGTTGTCGCTGCCGCAGCCGTGGATTTCTGCCCGGGCTGGGTGCCTGGCATGAAGACTCCAGCTTGATTCGGCGGCTCAAAGGGGTCCGGAATACTGCTGCCATCGGAACAGCCCCCAAGCATGCCATCCTGCAGCAGATACAACGAGTCCGTCTCGCCTGTTGATGACGTAGCGTCAGAACAGATGGTCGTATCCTCGCCATCCACTGATCCTTCCGAGTATTCACCTCCATGGATGCAGCCTACAAAGACACGTTTTACGGCGGGTCGGGCCCGGGCGGGTCTCGCGCGCTGAGCCATCTCGATGATGTTGGTGCAGATGTCTGGCTCAGGGCCTGATTCGCCGATCCGGCCAATGAAGACATGAATCCCGCCGAAGGGGACCCATTACCCGTACTCAATTGAGCCGGCCTAGGGGCCCCAGCCTTCGTCGTCAATGTAGAGCTTGCCGCGATGACTCTTGGTCATCTGGCCCACAATGTATCCCTTGAGCCCTTCGAAGCTGCCCTTCAAGAACGCAAATCCACCGTGCGCTGGCCCCACAGTGGGCGCCAACTGTCGTGGAATTGTCACGACAGATGTCCTAGCAAAAGGACTTGGTCGTAGGGCCATCGCAACTAGGAATCTTAAAGGGGTTAATCAGGACAAAGGACACCAGAGGTTTTATACTAGTTCATCCCCTTACGATGAAGGTAAAAGCCTACGTCTAGTTGTGTTGGAATTGCTAGGGTTTCGATCACCAAGAGGCTAATCCGCCGACTTGGTTATCGATCTCTTGTTTCTTGCCCTAAGCCGCCACCGGGTCGTCCCCTTATATACACGGGTTGACGCCTGGCGGCCTATAGAGTCCCGTCAGGCTCATAAAGCGTGTCCGGCTCGGTGACTTCTTTTACACGCCTTTCCTTACAAGTCTTTCCTTACATATGGCGGTTTACAATATTGGGCCTTAAGCCGCCTCTGGGCTTAGGCCTTCTATAAGTCTTAATAAACTATCGCCTTGAATGTTTTCTAGGCTTCCTTTGTGACCCGTCATTGGGATTGACCCGGCCCCTCCTGGGCAGGTCATAACTGATAGCTATATCCCCAACACAGCAGGTTGTTGATTCTCCTTCCTCCTGGACACAAGCAGCTAAATCCACGATTGACATGGGCTGTTTGCACGTATCCTTGAAATTCTGGATGAACCGGGCCCTTAACTTGGCCCACGACCCAATGGAGTTGGCCGGTAGGTTTTTCAACCATGTGCGAGCTGTTCCCTCCAACATTATGGTAAAGTATTTGGCACACGCCGCCTCGTCCACATCCAGCATCTCCATTGCCATCTCATAGCTTTCCACCCATGACTCGGGGGATAAATCGGCAGTGTAATTCGGCACCTTGCGCGGGACTTTGAAATCCTTGGGTAGCCGTACATTGCGCAATGCTGGGACGAGACATGGTACCCCCAAAGAACTGGAGGTAACCCCTGGTTCCACCGACGTTGTTGGACGAACCGGAGTGAGTTGGCGGGCCTCATGCTGCACCGCTAATTCGGCCTCTCGACATGCCCTAGCGCGATCCACTACATCCTGAGCATTGCCACTGCCGCCCTCCGGGTTATGGCCACGGGGCGGATTACGATTCCGCGCGCTGCTTGATACGGCTGGTTCATCGATATGCCTGCTGTAACTCCGGCTCGGGCGGGGAGTAGAATGAATCCTTTCGCAGCTATATGAATAAGCTTGCTGCTGAGTCAAGGCCGTCTAAAGGAGCTCCCTAGCCCGTCGTTCCTCAACTGCTACTGGGGACTCGCCATCAATCAGGAGAGCCGCCAATCGTGAAGCGGTAGCAACGATGTTATCCAACGGGTTAGAGTAATGACCCGGGGGCGTTGAGACGTGTCATGATGGGACATCGTTCTGACGAGGCTGAGGCGGCGGATCCATCGCGCACGGCTGAACCGGTGCCTCGGTTTCAGGTGCCTCCGCCCGGTTTACCACTGGCTGGTTGCTGGTGCCTTCTCCTGGCGTGTTAAAGAGATTTCTTGCCTCAAAAACCGACGGAAGGTGCATCCGGTATCTTCTCCTCATGACATCATCTGACGCACTCTGATCCAGCATAAGCCGATAAGCCTGAGCCTCTAACTCGGCCCGCTCTATAGCCATCCAGGTGTTCTCCGCCGCCAGGTCCGCTTTAGCCTGAGTTATCTGATCCTTCACCTTTGAATTCTTCGTGTTGTGCTGATCCTGGTTTGCCGCGTCCCCTCTGCTGCCAGCAACGTTTCCAAAGCGTCGAACAAATTGGACAAAACCTGAGCCGGCGTAGAGCCTCCTACTCCTGCTGGTGTTGCTGCTGCTGAACCGGAGATGATTGCTGCAGCGGTAGAAGAGTGCTGCGTTGATTGTGTACCGGCCATGAAGACCGCGACCCGACTCGGCGGATCAAGGGGGTCCGGAATACTGTCGCCATCGGAACCACCACTTATCTGGCCATCCTGCGGCTGATACAGTGACTCGGTCTCTCCAGTTGAAGACTCGTCATCAGAATAGACAACGGTTTCGCCACCAGATGCCAATCTATCCTCATATTACGCTCCATGGATGACACCTACGAAGGCACGCTTTATGGCAGGGTAAACCTGGGAAGATCTTGCATGCTGAGCTGTCTCGATGATGTCGGTGCAGATGTCCATCTCAGGGCCCGGTTCGCCGATCTTGCCGATGAAGACGTGAATTCCACCAAAGGGGACCCGGTACCCGTACTCAATTGAGCCGGCCTCGGGACTCCATCCTGCATTGTCAATGTAGAGCTTGTCGCGACAACTTTTAGTCATCCGGCCCACAGCGTATCCCTTGAGTCCTTCGAAGCTGCCCTTCAAGAACTCGAAACCATCGTGCGATAGCCCGACGGTGGGCGCCAACTATCGTGGTTTTGTCACGGAAGATGTCCTCGTGAAAGGACTTAGTCGTGGAGCCATCGCTACGGGTTAGCTTAAAGGGGTTAAAGCGGACAAGGGACGCAAGAGTTTATACCGGTTCTGCCCCTTACGGTGAAGGTGAAAGCCTAATCCAATTGTGATGGAATTGCTAGGGTTTCAATGACCAGGGAGCGAATCCGCTTTTCCTGGCTCTCGAGTTATTGTGTGTTGTCCCAGAACCGCCGCTGGGTCGCCCCTTTATATACATAGGTCGACGCCCGTCGGTTTACAGAATCCCGAGGCCGGATCATAATGTGCCCGGCTCGGTCTCTATTCCTTCTATCTTACAAAACAAGCTATATATTGATACGTCTCCAACGTATCTATAATTTTTGATTGCTCCATGCTATATTATCTACTGTTTTAGACATTATTGGGCTTTATTATCCACTTTTATATTATTTTTGGGACTAACCTATTAACCGGAGGCCCAGCCCAGAATTGCTGTTTTTTTGCCTGTTTTAGGGTTTCGAAGAAAAGGAATATCAAACGGAGTCCAAACGGAATGAAACCTTCAGAAACGTGATTTTCTCATCAGATGAGATCCAGGAGACTTGGACCCTCCGTCAAGAAAGCCACGAGGCGGCCACGAGGGTGGAGGGCGCCCCCCCAGGGCGCGCCCCCTGCCTCGTGGGCCCCTCGAAGCTCCACCGACGTACTTCTTCCTCCTATATATATCCACGTACCCCCAAACAATCGGGGACGGAGCCAAAAACCTAATTCCACCGCCGCAACTTTTTGTATTCACGAGATCCCATCTTGGGGCCTGTTCCGGAGCTCCGCCGGAGGGGGCATCGATCACGGAGGGCTTATACATCATCATCCAAGCCTCTCCGATGAAGTGTGAGTAGTTTACTTCAGACCTACGGGTCCATAGTCAGTAGCTAGATGGCTTCTTCTCTCTTTTTGGATCTCAATACAATGTTCTCCCCCTCTCTCGTGGAGATCTATTCGATGTAATCTTCTTTTTGCGGTGTGTTTGTTGAGACCGATGAATTGTGGGTTTATGATCAAGTCTATCTATGAATAATATTTGAATCTTCTCTGAGTTCTTTTATGTATGATTGGTTATCTTTGCAAGTCTCCTCGAATTATCAGTTTAGTTTGGCCTACTAGATTGGTTTTTCTTGCCATGGGAGATGTGCTGAGCATTGGGTTCGATCCTGTGGTGTCCTTTCCCAGTGACAGAAGGGGCAGCAAGGCACGTATTGTATCGTTGCCATCGAGGATAACAATATGGTTTTTTTTATCATATTGCATGAAACTATCCCTCTACATCATGTCATCTTGCTTAAGGCGTTACTCTGTTTTTAACTTAATACTCTAGATGCATGCTGGACAGAGGTCGATGAGTGGAGTAATAGTACTAGATGCAGGCAAGAGTCGGTCTACTTGTCTCGGACGTGATGCCTATATACATGATCATACCTAGATATTCTCATAACTATGCTAAATTCTGTCAATTGCTCAACAGTAATTTGTTCACCCACTGTAGAATACTTATGCTCTTGAGAGAAGCCACTAGTGAAACCTATGGCCCCCGGGTCTCTTTCTCATCATATCAATCTCCATCACTTTATTATTGTTTTGCTTTTACTTTTTACTTTGCATATCTATACCAAAAATACCAAAAATATTATTTATCATCTCTATCAGATCTCACTTTCGTAAGTGACCATGAAGGGATTGAGAACCCCTAAGCACGTTGGTTGCGTGGAGCTATTGTTTTTGTGTAGGTACGAGGGACTTGTGCGTGGCCTCCTACTGGATTGATAACTTGGTTCTCAATAACTGAGGGAAATACTTACGCTACTTTGCTGCATCATCCTCTCCTCTTCGGGGAAATCCAACGTAGTGCTCAAGAGGTAGCAAGAAGAATTTCCGGCGCCGTTGCCGGGGATTCTGCGCAAAAGTCAACATACCAAGTACCCATCACAATCCCTATCTCCCACATTACATTATTTGCCATTTGCCTCTTCTTTTCCTCTCCCCCACTTCACCCTTGCCGTTTTATTCGCCATCTCTCTCTATCCTCCCTCTCTTTCTCTATTTGCCTCTTTTTGCCCGTTTCTTGTTTGCTCGTATGGTTGGAATAGTCATTTATTTATTACTAAACAGAGAACCTAAGATTTATGGATCCTCATCCGCTTGCTAATCTTTTTAAGAGATCCAGTTATGTTGAACCAATTGCTAGTGAGGTTTGTGCACTAGATTATCTTTATGAAGTTTTGCTTGAAATTCGTGAATCTGAAAATTGTGATGAAGTATTTTATGAAGTGATTCATGATAGATCGTTGAATAAAAAGCATGATTACAATGATGTTATTATAAATTCTATTAATATGAATTGTGCTAATAATATGCAAAATCCTAAGCTTGGGGATGCTAGTTTTTCTATGTCCTCTACTTGTTGCAATGATCATGATCGGGGTGATTCTTCTTATGATCTTGAAAATTTATTTACTCCCCATGATGAGTATGAGATTGATAATAGTATTTGAAATAATACTGAAAGCGGGTTTGGAAGAGTGTCGACTTTAGATCCCACATATTTGGATAATGTTCAATCTTATGAAGTTTTTGATAAAAGTGGGTTTTAAGAAGTCATGACTTTAGTTAATGTTAATCCCACTATTTTGGAAGAGTGTCAACTTTGCATGCATGTGGATCATGTTGAAAATATTTTATGTGATAGCTATTTTGTTGAATTTTCTTATGATCCCACATGTAATTATTATGAGAGAGGAAAATATGGTGGTAGAAATTTTCATGTTACTAAATCACCTCTCGTTATGTTGAGATTGCTATTGTTTCTTTCCGCTTCCTTGCATATGCTAGTTTTTACTTGCCTTGATAATTTGTTTGCCTATAAGATGCCTATGCATAGGAAGTATGTTAGACTTAGATGTGTTTGTCACATGCTTCATGATGCTCCTTTTGTGTTTCAATTCTTGTCTTTCATGTGAGCATCATTAAAATTATCAATGCCTAGCTATAAGGCTTTAAAGAAAAGCGCTTGTTGGGAGACAACCCAATATTATTCCTTGCTGTTATTTAATAAATAAATTATTTAGCCTATGTTTTGGTTTTGTTTTTTGTGTTTAATTAGTGTTTGTTCCAAGTAGAACAGTTGGGAAGACTTGGGGAAAGTCTTGTTGAACTTGCTGTAAAAAACAGAAACTTTAGCGCTCACGAGAACTGCTTTCATTTTTATTTGGAGAGTGCTATTTAGTTAATTCTTTTTTCAGATGATTAATAGATAAATTACTCACGTCCATAAATTTATTTTAGAATTTTTGGAGTTCCATATCTTGCGCTAGCTACAGATTACTACAGACTGTTCTGTTTTTGACAGATTCTGTTTTTCGTGTGTTGTTTGCTTATTTTGATGAATCTATGGCTAGTAAGATAGTTTGTAATCCATAGAGAAGTTGGAATACAGTAGGTATAACACCCATATAAATAAATAATAATTTCATTACAGTACCTTAAAGTGGTCTTTTGTTTTCTTTCGCTAACGGAGCTCACGAGTTTTCTACTTTAAGTTTTGTGTTGTGAAGTTTTCATGTTTTGGGTAAAGATTTGATGGACTATGGAACAAGGAGTGGAAAGAGCCTAAGCTTGGGGATGCCCATGGAACCCCCAATATAATCTAAGGACACCTAAAATCCAAAGCTTGGGGATGCCCCGGAAGGCATCCCCTCTTTCGTCTACTTCTATCGGTAACTTTATTTGGAGCTATATTTTTATTCACCACATGATATGTGTTTTGCTTGCAGCGTCTTTTATGATTTGAGTCTTTTCTTGTTATTTTACCACAATCATCCTTGCTTTATACACCTTTTGAGAGAGCCGTACATGATTTGGAATTTGATAGAATACTCTATGTGCTTCACTTATATCTTTTGAGCTTTATAATTTTGCTCTAGTGCTTCACTTATATCTTTTAGAGTACGGTGGTGGATTTGTTTTATAGAAACTATTGATCTCTCATGCTTCACTTAGATTATTTTGAGAGTCTTAATTGCATGGTAATTTGCTTAAAATCCTAATATGCTTGGTATGCAAGATTAATAATAAAACTTTCGTATGAGTGTATTGAATACTAAGAAAAGTTTGATGCTTGATGATTGTTTTGAGATATGGAGGTAATAATATCAAAGTCATGCTAGTTGAGTAGTTGTGAAATTGAGAAATACTTGTGTTGAGGTTTGCAAGTCCCGTAGCATGCACGTATGGTAAACTTTATGCAACAAATTTAAAACATGAGGTGTTATTTGATTGTCTTCCTTATGAGTGGCAGTCGGGGACGAGCGATGGTCTTTTCCTACCAATCTATCCCCCTAGGAGCATGCGCGTAGTGCCGAGGTTTTTGATGACTTGTAGATTTTTGCAATAAGTATGTGAGTTCTTTATGACTAATGTTGAGTCCATGGATTATATGCACTCTCACCCTTCCATCCTTGCTAGCCTCTTCGGTACCGTGCATTGCCCTTTCTCACATTGAGAGTTGGCGCAAACTTCGCCGGTGCATCCAAACCCCGTGATATGATACGTTCTTTCACACATAAACCTCCTTATATCTTCCTCAAAACAGCCACCATACCTACCTATTATGGCATGTCCATAGACATTCCGAGATATATTGCCATGCAACTTTCCATCATTCAGTCCATCATGACACATTCATCATTGGCATATTGCTTAGCATGATCGTGTAGTTGACATAGTATTTGTGGCAAAGCCACCGTTCATAATTCTTTCATACATGTCACTCTTGGTTCATTGCATATCCGGTACACCGCCGGAGGCATTCATATCGAGTCATCTTTGTTCTAGTATCGAGTTGTAATCACTGAGTTGTAATCACTGAGTTGTAAATAAATAGAAGTGTGATGATCATCATTATTAGAGCATTGTCCCAAGTGAGGAATAAAAAAAGAGAAAGGCCATAAAAAAGAGAAGGCCCCCCAAAAAAAGAAAGGCCATAAAAAATGAAAAGGCCCAAAAAATGAGAGAAAAAGAGAGAAGGGACAATGTTACTATCCTTTTACCACACTTGTGCTTCAAAGTAGCACCATGATCTTCATAGTAGAGAGTCTCTCATGTTATCACTTTCATATACTAGTGGGAATTTTTCATTACAGAACTTGGCTTGTATATTCCAACAATGGGCCTCCTCAAGTGCCCTAGGTCTTCATGAGCAAGCAAGTTGGATGCACACCCACTAGTTTCTTTTGTTGAGCTTTCATACATTTATAGCTCTAGTGCATCCGTTGCATGGCAATCCCTACTCCTTGCATGAACATCAATCGGTGGGCATCTCCATAGCCCATTGATTAGCCTCGTTGATGTGAGACTTTATCCTTTTTTGTCTTCTCCACATAACCCCCTCATTATATTCTATTCCACCCATAGTGCTATGTCCATGGCTCGCACTCATATATTGCGTGAAAGTTTATAGGTTTGAGATTACTAAAGTATGAAACAATTGCTTGGCTTGTCATCGGGGTTGTGCATGATGAGAGCATTCTTGTGTGACGAAAATGGAACATGACTAAACTATATGATTTTGTAGGGATGAACTTTATTTGGCCATGTTATTTTGAGAAGACATAATTACTTAATTAGTATGCTTGAAGTATTATCATTTTTATGTCAATATGAACTTTTGTCTTGAATCTTTCGGATCTGAATATTCATACCACAATTAAGAAGAATTGCATTAAAATTATGCCAAGTAGCACTCCGCATCAAAAATTCTCTTTTTATCATTTCCCTACTCGAGGACGAGCATGAATTAAGCTTGGGGATGCTTGATACGTCTCCAATGTATCTATACTTTTTGATTGCTCCATGCTATATTATCTACTGTTTTAGACATTATTGGGCTTTATTATCCACTTTTATATTATTTTTGGGACTAACCTATTAACCGGAGGCCCAACCCAGAATTGCTGTTTTTGCTTGTTTTAGGGTTTCGAAGAAAAGGAATATCAAACGGAGTCCAAACGGAATGAAACCTTCGGAAACGTGATTTTCTCATCAGATAAGATCCAGGAGACTTGGACCCTCCGTCAAGAAAGCCACGAGGCGGCCATGAGCGTGGAGGGCGCGCCCCCCAGGGTGCGCCCCCCTACCTTGTGGGCCCCTCGAAGCTCCACCGACGTACTTCTTCCTCCTATATATATCCACGTAAACCAAAAAAATCGGGGACGGAGCCAAAAACCTAATTCCACCGCCGCAACTTTCTGTATCCACGAGATCCCATCTTGGGGCCTGTTCCGGAGCTCCGCCGGAGGGGGCATCGATCACGGAGGGCTTCTACATCATCATCCAAGCCTCTCCGATGAAGTGTGAGTAGTTTACTTCAGACCTACGGGTCCATAGTCAGTAGCTAGATGGCTTCTTCTCTCTCTTTGGATCTCAATACAATGTTCTCCCCCTCTCTCGTGGAGATCTATTCGATGTAATCTTATTTTTGTGGTGTGTTTGTTGAGACCAATGAATTGTGGGTTTATGATCAAGTCTATCTATGAATAATATTTGAATCTTCTCTGCATTCTTTTATGTATGATTGGTTATCTTTGCAAGTCTCTTCGAATTATCAGTTTAGTTTGGCCTACTAGATTGGTTTTTCTTGCCATGGGAGAAGTGCTTAGCTTTGGGTTCGATCTTGCGGTGTCCTTTCCCAGTGACAGAAGGGGCAGCAAGGCACGTATTGTATCGTTGCCATCGAGGATAACAAGATGGGGTTTTTATCATATTGCATGAAACTATCCCTCTACATCATGTCATCTTGCTTAAGGTGTTACTCTGTTTTTAACTTAATACTCTAGATGCATGCTGGATAGCGGTCGATGAGTGGAGTAATAGTAGTAGATGCAGGCAGGAGTCGGTCTACTTGTCTCGGACGTGATGCCTATATACATGATCATACCCAGATATTCTGATAACTATGCTCAATTCTGTCAATTGCTCAACAGTAATTTGTTCACCCACCATAGAATACTTATGCTCTTGAGAGAAGCCACTAGTGAAACCTATGGCCCCCGGGTCTCTTTCTCATCATATCAATCTCCATCACTTTATTATTGTTCTGCTTTTACTTTTTACTTTGCATCTCTATACCAAAAATACCAAAAATATTATTTATCATCTCTATCAGATCTCACTTTGGTAACTGACCGTGAAGGGATTGACAACCCCTAAGCGCGTTGGTTGCGTTGAGCTATTGTTTTTGTGTAGGTACAAGGGACTTGTGCGTGGCCTCCGACTGGATTGATACCTTGGTTCTCAAAAACTGAGGGAAGTACTTATACTACTTTGCTGCATCATCCTCTCCTCTTCGAGGAAATCCAACGCAGTGCTCAAGAGGTAGCATGCATCAATGTCGGTTTATGTCTACAGGCCTTAACCCGCCTTTGGGCCTTGGGCCTTCAGGAAGCGCCACCATCTTTGTCTCCATGGGATTCAAATAAAGTAATCATCATGGGGATAATCCGGCCTCTCCTGGCCGATTTATGTCCGGTAGTAATATCCCCAACAGGCTGGCTTTGGATCAAAGTAGTCTCTCATGATCTTGGCATGGTCCCCCCACTCTATCATGGTTGATGTGTATGAGGTCAAACTGTGATCCTCTCCTAGGCCGTCGAACATCATCGTTGAAAATCATGCCTAAAATGGTGTCGAAGTCATCGTCGTCTTCTTCCTCTTCAGATGACGATGAGTCTTCCAAGACCATCTACGTCAACCTCTTCATTTATAATTCAAATGGCTACGTTCAATCCAAACGACTCGGTTAAAAAAGAAACTAACAAAAAAACTCAACTAGGCAATTCGTCGAACACTTACAGTGCGGTGGTGGTGCACCAGCCGGCCAATGTCGTTTAGACCAAACCAATGGGTGGCGGCGCGTGCGAATGACCTGTAGTGGTGTGCAAGCAAGGTGAGATGTGGCGGCTGACAGAAAATGAAGAGTTTAGAACCAATCCGATGAATCAGCTATGCCGACGGCGGCGACATTTCACCTTGATTCCGAAGACGGCAGCCGAACGGGAGCGACGTCGGGTAGAAGGACGGCAGGGGCCAAGAAAGGCAACGAGGTAGCGGCGGGGTCGGTGGTCGATCGCCGGGAGGCGCGCCGACGAAGATGAAGTGGCGGGAGGCAACACGTGGGAGAGGCGTGTCTTTTACTCGGAGCCGCAACGGCTGAGTATGTTTAGGGAAATGAGAGGTGTCACTGGATAATTTTTTCTCCCTTACAGTGAACTGGGGATTGGTTAGGTGCGCCATATGGGAGGAAAATTGAAATTATCCTCCCTTACGGTCGGATAGAGGACCGGTTAGAAATGCCCTTATGTTGGCCATCTCCTTTCCTGCTGACCAGCCTTTTGGCTGATTGTCCCAGGAATTCTTTTGTTTGAATAAAGCTCTTTAAATTCTCTGAAAAAACCTAGGCGGGTGCGCACAAGTGGAGCAAAACTGCAACTCGGTACTGCTTGTATTACGCACTTTGACACAAAACCTGAATTAATCTTGGCATTGAACGTGTTTTAGACAGACATGTACATAAAAGAAACCCTGTCGTCTGTGTCCATATTAAGCAACAAAAAACGATCGCGTCTAGTATGCATCTTCACTTCATGCCCTCTTGGCGCCGACGGCCTTGGTGAGCAGTGCCCTGGTCATCTCGCCGCACAACCATTCTTGCTGTTGTGATGGAAAAACGTTTATTTATCTAAAACTTATTGGGTAGAGGTTAACTCTCTTAGGCATCGGAATCATCATACGTGGTCTAAAGTATTATTTTCCTTGTCCTAAGAGGACGCCGTCAACTCGAAGGGTGATCGAAATCACCCTGACAGTAGGTCAAAAATTATCTTCCCGTCTTCTGAGTCGACTCGAAGCGGGTGATCAAAATCACCTTAAAAAACAATCGCCTTGACACCCTCATGTGTGTCCTGTTATATAATGTTAGGTATTTTAGGTACAATACATCAAAATCATTGTAGTTGAGCACCTACACCAACCGTCCATCCAAGTGAGTCATCGAGGATTCAAATGAATCAATCGAAAGCTTAGAATTCGAAAGTACACAACACAATTGCACAACATGTCCGCAAATTCCTCACCGGTGCAAAATTTGACTTGAATTCAGTAGTAGATGTCTACTCATTTATGCAACTAGAAAAATTGATCAAACAGGTGAAGAAACAATCTAAAGCAAAGCCGCCTAACACTTCTCGACACTTGACTTGGACCTTGAATCGTGTAAATAATACATGACCCATGTTGATCGCGCAACCAGCCAGTTGGAGCAGTTTCAAAGAGACGGTCAATAAAAGTAAATTGGAGAAGGCTTACCATTCCTTAAACTGATGTAGCCAAATAGTCAAAATGACTCCTTGAAGCGTGCTCTCGAAACTCTCCAATCATGCATGGGGTGTATGGAATAATCCGTACATGCCATTTGTGTGTGCAAGGTAGTAATCATTTGGGCGGATGTCACCTAGATACTGAACCTTTAAGGTTTTCAAATGATAAGCCACTACTTTAAATGAGAAACCCAAGAAAATAACCTTGTTATAGGGGTGAAAGTCAAGGAAGTCGACGTGCCTAAAGAAGCCTCCCCTACCATATTTAAGATCCAAAATGTTATCATTGTTAGAGCTTCTTATCTATCTATTTTTATTCCGCCGGTTGTGGCTATCCCGTTTCATGTTTTTCTTGCTCTTTGTGAGGCTTTGCACCTTTTTAAGACCTGGAGACTTTGTTGAATCTTTTGCTTATTAATAAGATGGCCGCATGCATCGTTCTGATGCGAAGGCCGGGGGACAACCTCCTTTTCGAAAAAAAATATACTAAGATCGATGTATTACCTCACGACAAACACACCTCGGCAATGAACATAAAGTGATCCTTGCCAATACACACTATATCGTCACCTTGGACCACCCGAGCACGGCATCATAGGATCTAGTAGCGCATTAGCCACTGTCCCCATGGCCTCGCCTTGGCGGAGAAAAGACTTATCGTGCCATTGCCTTGTACTAGATGAGAATACATCTAACAGCCACGAGGATGGTGGCCATTCCATGGAATCTTGTGCAGGATCCACGGGTACATATGGGGTCGAAAACACCTCATAGTGGGGTGAGACTGCAGGGTCGAACACAAGGTATGGGTCCATCTAAAGTAAGATAGCTGATGTCCTATGACCCAAGTTGCCCAGCCCTGAACTGACGGAGCCTGAATTACTCTTGCATTTGATCGCACCGGGTGTACATGCAACGACTTTTCTGTGCCCGGAAAAAAAAAACAGCTGCATCTAGGATCTAGCTATATACATGTGCACTTCACGCCTTCTTGGCGCCGGCGGCCTTGGCGAGCAGCGCCCTGGTGATCTCGACGCACAAGCCGGCGTTCCTGACGGCGAAGTCATGGTACTCGTCGGAGAACACCACCTGCTCCGCGTGCTCCACCACCGTGCCCATGGCGCGCTCCTTCAGCGCGCCGCCCGAGCTGACACGATCGGCCACCTCCAGCGTCCGCAACGCATTCCCAGGATCCATCGCCGCAACCAGCCGCGCCTCACACGCCCGCCCCAGGAACGGCACGTCGTACTTGTCTGCCGCAACCAGGAGCGCGTGCAGCCGTCGCTCCGACGCCGATGTCGCCGTCGCCGCCGCAGCCGCGTCGAGGGTCCCGGTGTATAAGAAGGCCAGGAAGAGGGAGAGCTCGTCGTGGGCTAGCTCCGGGAGGGAGACGCAGCCGCCGGCGGGGGCCGCCTTGCACTCGTCGGAGCACAGCATGTGCTGGAACACCTCCGACCTCGCCGCCTGCACGCAATGCACGGCCGGGGTTAATTATTCGTTTATTCATCAGCGGGCCTAAACCCCAAAGGGCCGGCGGTGATGATGGACATAAAGGAAGGCGGCTCACCAGGATGGCCTTGTGGGCCGGGATCGGCGGCCCATTTCCTGGTTTGACGACTATGTCGGTGTGGGCTCCCTCCACCCAGGCCGCCCCGAAGCCCTGCTCGAGGAACCCGGCCCGCTGGTTCGCCGCCTCCTCCCTGTCTCTCATCTCCTTCATCTGCTCCCATGCTTCTCTCATCCCCTGCTTCAACATCACAAAGAAAGAAAATTTAGGGTAATGACTTCCCGGCGTTACTGATTACGCATTTTAAAACTTTAACTGAACATTAGAAGCGTCAATCATGAGAGTGGCGTCAAGTGTCATTCTCACCGACCAAACTTTTCTGTTCAGACATGCATGCAATTCTGTGACGGAGACATGCGGCTCGCCGGTCGGTAAGATAGTACTGGCGGTGACGGCAGAGCAAACAAACCACGATGGACGAACTAATTAAGGCGCCCGTCGCATGCAGATGCAGGTCTTTCGTGTTTCTATGGAAACGATATTTCGCCATAGGACATCAGCTTAAGTATCTTGCTTGCTTACATGCAGAGCTCCATCACAGTTCGTGACAGCTTAAGTACACACGATTGATATGCAACATTGGAGACCATGAGGATTAATAAATTTGAGAGTTCTTGCCTTGGTGGAGCTGTCTCTGTGCTTGATCAATCCGCGGGGGGTCACCAAGCCACGGTCGTCCTGGCCGTCACCGGCGGCGTGATCGCCGTCGTTGAGGAAGGCGATGATGGCCTTGGAGCCTTCGTAGCACGGGGAGCATATGGTGTTCCTCGGAGGCCTGTAGATGGCGGCCATGGGGCCGCAGATGCAGCAGTCCATGCTTCGTTCTCCTTGGCAATGGTGGTGGTGGTGGTCGTGGTGGTGGCAGCAAGGTCGCCATTGCCGTGCGCTGCGTGAGGATATAAAGATGTCCGGGAGAAGGGAGGGAGGAGGATGGTGTGTTGCTTGCTTCTATATTTCTTTTCAAGGACTAGTATTTTTGGTGGTTGCTAGCCGACTAAAGCAACCACAAGCAGTACGTGGAACTAATTAATTAAAAATTCTCCTCCACTGTATTCTTCTAGGCTTAACTCTCATAACGAATGTACTCCAAAAGATAAAGACGTGTGAGGAATTTATCAATGTAGTTGCTGCATGGACATTGTCCACACACACTGACCTGCCATTTTCCAACACGGTAACACATATGTACTTGCATACTATTAAAATGAGCAGGATAACCAATCATCGGAAAATATTATTGCAGTTGGCTCTCGAGATTTTAATTCCCCACCAGAAAGAAAGGATGTCTTGCCTGTAAAGAAATCGTGCAGATATCGGCTGTTGGAATTTTCTTTAATGGTGGGCTTAGGTACAATTTGTCTACTGGATAAGAAAGATAGACAAGGCCAACTACTATGTACCAAACACAGCCACAGCTGTATATCAAACGCGTTTTAGCTATGTGCATAATTGATTTCGATGTAATTTTGAATCTCGGCATAACAGAGCAGTCATGATTTTTCTTTTTGAAATGGAGGTTGAAACCTCCGTCTCTGCATCATTATGATGCACACAATCGAGTCGTCTTTTTTCCTGGTGCCAAAGTGTTATATTTCTTTCACCCTTTTCCCTTAAGGTTCCCTGTGCAGTTTGTGACCAGCTGTTACTAATGCAGTAATATAATTTTGATTCTGCAATTTTCGGGGGAAAAAAAGAGATCTTGATTCTGCAGTATGCTTGTGAGGTAGACAGGAGACGTATGTTCTAAGAAGGAAGGACAACAGACGGTGTCTTCAATTCCGTGTTTCTTTCCCTCTCTCCTCAAATATGAGTGGACATCATAAGAACACAATGTTCAGAAAAATAAATTCAGACAATTGGATGGTTCTAAGATGTTGCATGAAGGAATGATGGAGCAGAATGCTGAGAGGGACTTTCCAACCTGAGAAGAAGAGACTTTTGGGGAGCGACCTCAAGGATGTTGGAAGCTTGGAGGTTGGCACGTACTACATCATTAACAGGTTAACCACTACCCCCCAACTCATCCGACCCGACCATATCTGCATGAGTTGTTTCAGTTGGAACGAAATAAACAAGAGGCCGGAATATGATTGTTGGAAGAATGTTTGCCACGTAGTATTGATTGTGACAACGGCAACATTGTATACAAATTTAACAATCCAACAAATATACGCAGAAAATATGTGTAAGTGTAATCATATCTGTTTCGTGGGGAATTTGAAGGCATGTTCGTGCAATCACTGTCTCAGAAAGCGCCGCGCGCCAGTGTAAAAAGTGCGGTCCTTTTTTCCAATTGATTGTACTAGCTTAACAAGCATGTAAGGTGTGCGCATTGATGATAAAGCGTGCGTTTGTTGGTTTATCAATCAAGCTGCAACGCCATCGTCGATCATCTATATATGAAACTGAAAGGAGATCGGAACTGCAAACGTGCGTAAGAGTAGGTTTGTGCGTACGTTCGCCTAGCCTGTCGTCGTGCAATCACGATCACCGAGAGGTAAACGGGGTATGAATCCGGCGTTCATCATGCATGGTCCTGCATGTCAGCCGGCTAGCCGTAGCGTAGGATCGGTCGGGCTGCCTTTTCTTTTGAAACGGAGGCAAAAACTTTGCCTCCTGTATAAGGAAAGAATAGAGTTTTTTGCATCACACATCCTTAACACAATATGGTAATTACTCTTGCAAAATAAAAGACCCTAACTTCTTTGCCTTAAGGGCAGTGGCGGAGCTTGAAAGAAAAAGTTGGACGGGCCGGACTAAAGAAGAGCACAATTTTTTTTCTAAATTATGAATCATAAGGACATGTCACAAGGTTTTGCTAGAAGATATGTATATAATATGTACCAAAATCAATTCTCTTTTTCTTTTGAAGAACAAATCAATTCTTTATGAGTCTGATTGTCCTTGCCCATGAGTACCTAATTGCAATTTGCATAAAATCAAATCATTAGGTTTTTATTTATCACTACTTCACTAGCAAGACTGATCACTGGATGCATGGAACTGAACAAAATCTCCAAGTCAAAGAATCAGACTATTGCTTATCTAATTGACCATGTACCTGTGTGATGCGGCAGGGGGCTCGCTCAGGTCATGCGACTTGGAGTCGGAGGAAACCAACGGCAGGAATTGATGGCTGGCAGCACGCACTGGTAACTGGTGGTCGGTTGCTCCACAGCGCTCCGGTTGCTCCACGGCGGTCGGCAGCGTCTACAGAGAAGATGGAGAATTGGGGAAGCCTGTGCGTGCCTGAGACGAGGAGACGAGATGTTGTACATGTGCATGCGTGGGCTCAGTGGGCTGGGCTAAGATGACACATAGTTAATTTATTTTTGACAAATTCCTGGGCGGGCCATGGCCCTGTTCTGCTCCTACAGAGCTCCGCCCTTGCTTAAGGGTGACCCAAAGGCTTGCTGATACGTTTTTAACGTATCTATAATTTTTTTATTATTCCATTCTGTTATACTATATATCTTAGATGTTTTACATTTATTTTATAGTAACTTTATATATTTTTTGAGATTAACCTATTGACATAGTGTCCAGTGCCAGTTGCTGTTTTTTTGCTTGTTTTCTACTTCGCAGAATATCAATACCAAACGAAGTTTAAATACCACGAAACTTTTTGATGATTTTTTTTCTGGACATAATACAACTTGAGAGCCAATGAAGTGCCCGAGGGGAGGCCCACAGGGCCCACAAGGCACCAGGGCGTGCCAGAGGCCCCTGGCGCGCCCTAGTGGGTAGTGGGGCCCATAGGCCCCCTCTCCACCGCCTATCAGCTCTGTAAATACTTTAAAATCCCAAAACCCTAGGGGAGCAGAGAGATCAGAGTTTCCACCGCCGCAAGTTCCAGAACCACGAGATCCAATCTAGAGGCCTTTTCCAGCACCTTGCCGGAGGGGTCAACGATCACGAAGGGGTTCTTCATCAACACCCTTGCCCCTTCGACGATGCATGAGTAGTTTACCACAGACCTACTGGTCCGTAGGCAGTAGCTAGATGGCTTCTTCTCTCTTTTAAATCTTCAATACAATGTTCTACTCGATGTTCTTTGGAGATCTATTTGATGTAACTCTTTTTTTGCGGTGTGTTTGTTGGGATCCGATAAATTGCGAGTTTATGGTCAGATCTATCTATGAATATTATTCGAGTCTTTGTTGAACTCTCTTATGCATGATTATTATAGCCTTGTATTTCTTTTCTGAAATTTTGGTTTGGTTTGACCAACTAGATGTTGTGGAACATAGTATTAAAAAAATTTGCCTATGACCACGTAAGATCCATCTAGAAGAAGCATAGCAACGAGCGGGGAGAGTGTGTCCACTTACCCTCGTAGACCGAAAGTGGAAGCGTTTAGTAACGTGGTTGATGTAGTCGAACGTCTTCGCGATCCAACCGATCCAAGTACCGAACGTACGGCACCTCCGCGTTCAGCACACGTTCAGCTCGATGACGTCCCTCGGGCTCTTGATCCAGTTGAGGAAGAAGGAGAGTTCCGCCAACACGACGGCGTGGTGACGGTGATGATGAAGTTACCGGCGTAGGGCTTCGCCTAAGCACTACGACGATATGACCGAGGTGTGTAACTGTCGAGGGGGGGCACCGCACACGGCTAAGACAAATCTTGGAGTGCCTTTGGTGTGCCCCCTGCCCACGTATATAAAGGAGCGAGGAGGAGGAGGCCAGCCTAGGAGGAGCGCGCCTATAGGGGGAGTCCAACTAGGATTCTCAATCCTAGTTGGAGTCCCTTCCTTTTCCATGAGGGGAGAGAGGGAAGGAGTAGGAGAGGGAGAAGGAAGGAGAGGGGGGCGCCACCCCCTCTCTAGTCCAATTCGGACTTGCCATTGGGGGAGGGCGGGCAACCCTTGAGGCCCTTCTCTCCTTTCCCGTATGGCCCATTAAGGCCCACTACTTCCCTGGCGAATTTCCGTAACTCTCTAGTACTCCGAAAAATACCCGAATCACTCGGAACCTTTCCAATGTCCGAATTGTTGGGGAACGCAGTAATTTCAAAAAAAATCCTACGCACATGCAAGATCCATCTAGGTGATGCATAGCAACGAGAGGGAAGAGTGTTGTCCACGTACCCTCGTAGACCGTAAGCGGAAGCGTTATGACAACACGGTTGATGTAGTCGAACATCTTCACGATCTGACCGATCCTAGCACCGAAGATACGACACCTCCGCGATCTGCACATGTTCAGCTCGGTGACGTCCCTCGTACTCTTGATCCAGTTGAGGCCGAGGGAGAGTTTCGTCAGCACGACGGCATGGTGACGGTGATGATGAAGTTACCGGCGCAGGGCTTCGCCTAAACACTACGATATGACCGAGGTGTGTAACTGTGGAGGGGGGCACCACACACGGCTAAGAGATTGTCTGTTTTTGCCTTTGGGGTGTCCCCTGCCCACATATATAAAGGAGGGAGGAGGAGGCCGACCCTAGAGGGGGCGCGCCAAGTGTGGGGAGTCCTACTAGGACTCCCAAGTCCTAGTAGGATTCCCCTTTTCCTTTCTGGAGTAGGAGAGAAGAAAGAGGGAAAGAGAGAGGGAGTAGGAAAGGGCAGGGGGGCGCCGCCCCCTTTCCCTAGTCCAATTCGAACTTATGGGGGGGGGCGCCTCCTTCCCTTTGGCCTGCCACCTCTACTCCCGTATGGCCCAATAAGGCCCAATACTTCTCCCGGCGAATTCCCGTAACTCTCCGGTACTCCGAAAAATACCCGAATCACTCGAAACCTTTCCGATGTCCGAATATATCCTTCCAATATATCGATTTTTACCTCTCGACCATTTTGAGACTCCTCGTCATGTCCCCGATCTCATCTGGGACTCTAAACAAATATCGGTCATCAAATCACATAACTCATAATACAAATCGTCATCGAACATTAAGCGTGTGAACCCTACGGGTTCGAGAACTCTGTAGACATGACTGAGACACATCTCCGGTCAATAACCAATAGCGGAACTTGGATGCTCATATTGGCTCCTACATATTCCATGAAGATCTTTATTGGTCAAACCGCATAATAACATACGTTGTTCCCTTTGTCATCGGTATGTTACTTGCCCGAGATTTGATCGTCGGTATCTCAATACCTAGTTCAATCTCTGTCGGTGTCAAAACCGGCGGATCTCGGGTAGGGGGTCCCGAACTGTGCGTCTAAGGAGGATGATAACAGGAGGTAGGGGACACAATGTTTTACATAGGTTCGGGCCCTCTTGATGGAGGTAAAACCCTACGTCCTGCTTGATTAATATTGATGATATGGGTAGTACAAGAGTAGATCTACCACGAGATCAGAGAGGCTAAACCCTAGAAGCTAGCCTATGGTATGATTGTATGTTGTCCTACGGAGTAAAACCCTCCGGTTTATATAGACACCGGAGAGGTTAGGGTTACACAAGGTCGGTTACAAAGGAGGAGATATACATATCCGTATTGCCTAGCTTGCCTTCCACGCCAAGTAGAGTCCCATCCGGACACGAGACGAAGTCTTCAATCCTGTATCTTCATAGTCTAACAGTCCGGCCAATGGATATAGTCCGGCTGTCCGGAGACCCCCTTATCCAGGACTCCCACAGTAGCCCCCGAACCAGGCTTTCAATGACGATGAGTCCGGCGCACAGTAGTGTCTTCGGCATTGCAAGGCGGGTTCCTCCTCTGAATACACCACGGAAGAATTTGAATACAAGGATAGTGTCCGACCCTGCAAAATAAGTTCCACATACCACCGTAGAGAGAATAATATTTCCACAAATCCAATTTGCTGACTTGTTTTGGCAACACGACATTATGTCACGGCCCGGTGATTATTCGAACCGTTTCTTTTAACTAGCCCCACACACAACGCGAGGCAGTTTTTTGACACGTCTTGTCAAAGCAAAGATCGTGTCCCCTTATCACGGGATTCTCATCAATACGGGCGTGGGTAACCCAACCGCGTCTAGGACTCCTAGATTATAGGCAAGCCCCAAACGGCCACGGAGAGGATGCTTGGTATTCACCCTCTTTATAAAGGGCCAAGGCTTTCACTTTTTTCCCTCTCGTGCTCAATCGAATCCTTCCCCCGCCTCGAGTTCTAACACCCAAAGCCCAGGTCAGGTGCTCCGGATCTTCAACCATGTCCGGATCCAGCCTTCAAGGCCGATGGATGCCCTCCTCCGTTACGGAAGAAGATATCAAGAAATTGAGGGAGGCCAGATATCTGACCACCGAAGTTTCGCATCGGCTGCCTGCCCTAGGGCAGGTCGTCCCTACTCCTGAACCCAACGAAGACGTCGTGTTCATCTCCCACTTCCTCCGAGGTCTAGGCCTCGCTCTGGATCCCTTCGTAAGGGGTTTGATGTTTTACTATGGGCTAGACTTCCACGATCTAGCCTCGGACTCCTTTCTTCACATCTCGGCATTTATTGTCGTGTGTGAGGCCTTCCTCCACTTTACCCCTCACTTCGGCCTGTGGCTCAAGACTTTTGATGTGAAGCCGAAGACAATCGAGGGACATCACGCAGCATGCGGAGGAGCATTAATAAGCAAGATTGCAAGAGCTCCATGGCCAAAAGGTTCCTTTCCAAAGGTGTCCGGATTATGGCAACGGGAGTGGTTTTACATCACAGCTCCCAGAAGTGCCAAGTGGGTGGCTCCCCCCCGCTTTCCGCTCAGGCCCCCCACCACAACTGATGTCATGGATTAGCAGAGGGCTGAGCTGGGGTCCAGCCAAGGACGTGCCTATACTGCAAAGCCGCATTCAAGATCTCTTCGAGGGAGATTTTAATTTGGTCATGGTAATGCAAGTCATGCTGGTTCGTCAAGTCCAGCCTTGCAAACGCCGGCCCCTTCGCTTGTGGGAGTTCAACCTAGAAGGACCGCGCGCTATTCAAAGCTTCCTCGGCCTGACGCACGAGGAGATGTACAAGTCATTCTTCGGACCTCAAACAGAGTGCCCGGATACTACCGAGGACGTGGGCTTGAGCAGCAACCGCGCCGCCGAACAAGTAAGTAATCCTCTAGCCAGACACACTGTCTTTTATTTACCATGACATCATTCCTGAAAAATCGCCCTTTGACCAGGACTGGCTAACAAAGGCGAAGATGATTCGGTGTTTGGCCCCCTCCCTGAGGGTTTGGAAAACCCGGTACTGGAAAAGATGCGTGAGCTCGCACCCTGCCCGGAGCCCTCGAAGGAAGATACGGGGGGAATAATATGGGCGAAAGCGGGCCCCCATCGCTGCCAGTTCCAACCGAGGGAATGAGCGCCTCCATAAGGGAGGATGACCAGGGAGAAGATTCTGACCTTCTCTCGCTACGAGGGAGGAAGAGGACTGCCTCTGAGGATCCGGAAACCGAGGCCTCCAAACGGGAGAAGAAGTCTCCAACAGAGGGTCCTGCCTCGGGGGATGCTTTTGCCACACAAAGTCCGCGCGGGGATCGGCCCTCCAATGAGTCGTAAGTGATCAAAAAAATACTTTAATAGTGAAGGTATACTACCTTTCCTCTAAGGAAAATAACCGAAGCATATATCTTGCAGTTCGGACCTGAGCCCTTCTCAGCTGAGCTCGTCTTCGGGGGATCTTCTTCTGGAGATGTTGGAGAGCGAAACGCCTCCCCCGGACTCCCCCGCTCAAGAAGTGGGCGACCTCGAAGTGTCGTCACGGAGGGCCTCTCCGGATCCGGTGAGGCCAGAAGATAATCCCATAGTCACTCGAAGTCCCCAGCGTCCGGCTCTCGAAGAGAGCAAACAAAAGAGTCCGGCACCATCTGGTATGCGGTCGAACGTTATGAGGGAGCTGTTGGAGCGAGCGGCCATCTCAAAAGAACACCGTACGTTGATGGGTACGGTGATGGAAAGAATTTCGTCCGCCGAAAGCGGATTACATGAAGCCTTTATGAGTCTACTGACGGGCTTTGAGGTACGTGAAATGATATACTTTTTGATAGTACCGCACATGTTAGGTGTGCCCTGTGTAGATAGTAGCCCCTGAGACTCTAGTTGTCGTCGAGAACGGCGGCGAACAGAGGATCATAGTCCCAGGTAATAACCAGTACTGCATTTATGTGCAGGTGGTGGAAGCTCCGGTGGCTAGCCGGACTAATGAGTTTGCCGAACTAAAGCGGCAACTGGATGCGGCAGACGCCGACATCGAGCTTGTTAACAAGCGGCTTGACGAGTCACAAGGTAAGTAAAGTTTTCTGGTGAATGTCACATAATAAGAGCAGCATGATGCCAGTATCTTTAATATGTTTTGAATGCAGACGGAGCTGCCACCATGGAGACCCTTCGGGTGGAACTTGCCCGAGCCAAGGAACAAGCAAGAGTTAGTAATGTGGTTGCTTTGAAGGCGGCCGAAGAGCTAAGAGCCGAGAAGGCCGCGCATTGCGAAAGCAAAGAGAAGATGGCCAAGATGGCTGTAGAATTAAAAGACACTGCCAACCGTTGCCAGTTCCTTGAAGAAGAGAACCGAGTGAAGGCAGCGGACCTTGAAAAGGCCACGATGGAGACCAAAGACACTCCCTCTGCTATGAGGGCGAAGAAGGAGGAGCTGCGCGAAGCCGGGGATATTGCGGCTGGGAAGCCCTTTCTGCTGCAGAGGAAGTTCGGAGATCCGCGGTATGCCCTCTTGATCGGCTGTGGACTTCGGCAGACGCATATATGGACTTGGCGGCAAGCGCTGTCGATGCGGTCGAATACTTCCGAGATCAGACAGATCGTGAAGTGGACAAGCTGTTTTGGTCGCAATTTAACGTTCCAGAGCGTCTGCTTCCCTTGACTGATCAGCTAGCCGAGTGGGCCGAACTTAATAGGTTGTCCGAACTTACCATGAGGTCCGCCATAGATCATTTGTGGCCGGAGAAGCCGAAGCCGAATAGCTATTTCTGCTTAGTGCAGCAGTTCCTTGGTGCGGTGCCGCGCATCAATGCAATGAAGAGGTCGGCGTGCATAGTAGGCTTGCGGATGGCCTTTGCCCGTGTCAAGGCATACTGGGCGGAGATGGATGCTGCCACTGTTGCAGCGCAAGGTTCGGCCATAGGCCGAGTAGCTGCCGAGCACTATTTTGAAGAGGTTCTTGAGGGTGCTCGTTTGATAGAGGCCCAGTGTTCGAAGAATATTATGTTTGAGTGACATGTATCCCCATTGTAAACACAATGTTTTTATGAAATGTAGTAAGGGTGTATTTATACCTTTGCCGGAAAGTAATATGGTGCCTCCTGTGCGGCTGTTTATGTATATATGTATATAACCTGAAAGATTGCAGTCGTCGGCTTCAATCCCCACGCATATAATGCGGAGGTGCTCGCAAAAAAATGCATGTTCACACTTAGCCCAACGTCTTGGTCCTATTAAGGAGGTGATAGCGCAGCGAACGAGGCAACCGGACTATGATGCTTTAACACTTTCACTTAGCCATAGGAGTTTGACGGTGGGGCTACTATATAGCCCCTGGTGGCTCCGCACTCTCCCAAACTCGGGGTGCGTATATGCCTGGCCGGGAAACGGCCCTTCATTAAAGCGGAGGAATTCTAACATTCCGATAGTTCATCGAGTGGTTGACCAGTCTCGCGCTATATCATGACAGTCAGTTTTCGGCTTTCTCTACTGAGGTGCTCGTCCGGACGAACCAGGGCACAATCGCAGTAGTTCTCCTGGTACTGCCTTAGCCGATAGAACGGAACGTAAGGCACCAAAACACAGGAGCCGGGCAAACCCAACATTTGACCAAAGACATGATTCGGAGCTGATGCATATAAGGCCAAACTCGCGACGCCGAACACTCCCTAAGGTATTCGGTCTTTATGGTATAAACCGGGCCTAAAGAGTGCCCTTTGTAAGAAGCCCCTTGTGTCCGGGTACGTGCGTTATTCTGACGTGGCCACATGCCAAGACGTCAGCATCCTTCTCAATATGTACTGAGAATCCAAGGGATGTAAAGCAACAAGAGACAGTAAAAAAGGTTCACGCAGGGTCTTAATCTAAAAAGAATCCTTGGAGCGGGTCCCTGCTGCACGTCTGTGCCTGTGTCTCCGTTGTGCCGTATCCTGGATGGGTGTAGCACGATGGTCATCTGTAAAAGAGAGGAACTTAGGTGAAAAGTTGTCGTGCAAAAAGGTAGTTTTTAAAGAAACCATGTATAATTAAAGATAAGTAAAAATTGCCACTTGTCTGCGCGCGTTGAGCCCCTTGTATTTGTAATAGGGGTGTGGCCATCAATCCGGTATGAATTACATATAGCTGCGCCGGACTCGTCTAACCGTGTCCGTGGTCTTGACGGCCTATCAAATGCTTTAGTTGGTGAGGCCGTTTTTAGTGTGCGGCTGCCAAGGCAGTCGCACTCTCTTCGGCGTGCAAATATCGCTCAATATTTCCATGCACTGCAATGATGCCATGTGGACCGGGCATCTTGAGCGCGAGGGAAGCGTAATGCAGTATTGCATTGAAGCGAGCGAAAGCTTCGCGTCCAAGTAGTGCTTGATAGCCACTTTGGAACGGAGCAATGTGGAAGGTTAAATGTTCGATACGGAAGTTATCGGGGAAGCCGAATATAACCTCTAGTAGCGGATTGTATCCTAGTATACTAGGTTTAAACAGCTGCCACCGTCCATCAGGACTCGTGTAACGTGGTATGCGTCAATTATTGGGTCTAATACCAGGGCAGCCCATCCTGCGCGCCGGATACTTGCTGAGTAATCACGATGGTCGAAAGTGATCGGTTGAGACGACCAGTGGCAGGACTCCGCGGTGATAGGCCCTTGGGCATATTTTTCTGGGAGTGCCGCTTTGTTTCTCCCCTTGATCACGTGTAATACGTTGACTGTTTTGACTTCTGGTGGAAACTTCTTTTGTTCCCCAGTGTCTTGCTTGGGAGGCTCATCCTCGTCTTCGCTTGGTGTATCCTCCCCCTTGTGTACGACGTTGAGCTTGCCGGACTGCTTGAAGACCCAACATTCTCTATGGGTATGATTAGCAGGTTTACCAGGGGTGCTATGGATCTGACATACTTGGTCCAGAATTTTGTTTAGGCTGGACAGTTCGTCTCTGGCGCATTTAGAGGGCTGCTTTTGCTGACTTTGCCGAGAGCTTCTAAATCCAGCGTTTACTACCGTGCTCTTCGTGCTGTCTTCTTTATTCCGGCGTTTGTTATTGTTGTTGCACCATGATTTCCCGTTTCCATCTCTAACTTCGGATGTACTTGGGTCGCTGATGCTGCATCTGGCTAGCCAGCTATCCTCACCCACGCAAAAGCGGTCATGAGGCTTGTTAATGCTGCCATTGTTCTCGGCTTTTCTTGGCCGAGGTGTCTGGCAAGCCATTCGTCACGAACGCTATGCTTGAAAGCTGCCAAGGCTTCGGCGTCCGGACAGTCGACTATTTGGTTCTTTTTAGTAAGAAACCTGTTCCAAAGTTTTCGGGCTGACTCTCCGGGCTGTTGAGTTATATGACTCAAATCGTCCGCGTCCGGAGGTCGGATGTAAGTCCCCTGAAAATTTGCCAGAAAAGCATCTTCGAGCTCTTCCTAGCTTCCAATGGAACTTTCGGGGAGGCTCTTAAGCCAGTGCCGAGCTGGCCCTTTGAGTTTGAGGGGTAAATACTTAATGGCGTGGAGGTCATCTCCTCAAGCCATATGGATATGGAGGATATAATCCTCAATCCAGACACCAGGGTCTGTTGTTCCGTCATATGCCTCTATATTTATGGGTTTGAATCCCTCTAGAAATTCATGATCCAGCACCTCATCGGTGAAATATAGGGGGTGTGCGGCACACCTGTATCCGGGTGTACCGCGTTCTTTGGATGTTTGTTGTGTTGTGTTGTATGCTGGAGCGCGCTTACGTGGCCATAGATGGATCTGGTTGTGCCGTCCTTTTGATGCGAGTCCTCGCGTGGATCGCGTATTGGCTTATGTGCGGCGTTGTTTGCTGCTCTGTGTTGGCCGTGAGGTCGCCTATCCGGCCAGATGGCTATTTTGATTTTTGGTTGTGGGGGATCTAAGGCCTCCTCATCGAATTCAGGTAGCAACTTCCGCTTCAGGTAGTTCTTGGTGGGGCGATTACCGCCGTACTTTGCAGCTGTGTTGAGTACTTTGCTCCATCTGATTTGGAGTGTGTCTTGCGCAGCTTTGAGCTTTGCTTCTGCTTTTTTAGACTCCTCACGGTGGCAACGAGCCTTTGATGGGCATTCTGTTGCTCCGGGTGTCCGTCTGGTGTGACGTCATCTGGACTATGATCTTTGACAGAGTCGGGT